>NC_047509.1:40077095-40342095 GCF_902827115.2 Pseudochaenichthys georgianus
TGTGTGTGTGTGTGTGTGTGTGTGTGTGTGTGTGTGTGTGTGTGTGTGTGTGTGTGTGTGTGTGTGTGTGTGTGTGTGTGTGTGTGTGGTTATACGAAGCCCAAAAAGGAGGCCTCTCTCTGGGAGAGGCTGAGAGGCCTCCTCCCTTCAGACGCTGGGCAGGAGGCTTTGAAGTTAAAACAAAAGGTGTCCCCGGTGGGTGGGGGTCTCGGTTGAGGGGCCGTACAGGTTGCAGATCCCACCCACATAGAGCAGGGGGTGAATGAAATGCTGCAGCGTCTCTCTCTCAGAATACTGATGAAGCTAACAGTTGCTGCATGTGACCTCCTGTGAAGACGCGCTGGAGGAGGAGGTCAAGCAGCCACACATCAACCACATCCAGAAAATAGTGTTTTTTCTATTTTGGATTGTCTGAGAGAAAGACAAACACAGAGAGGGAGGAGGGGGTTTGGGAGGAGACCACAGAGTGTCCAACCATGCGCGTACATGTTGCTGGGTTTTCTTCCAGGCTTGGATGACTTGAAAGCATCCAGATGCAGGATGGAGAGAAGGAGGGAGAGACAGAACAAGAGGCATGAGGGTCCAGCTTTTCCTCCCACACTGGGGTTTGATTTATATCATTCACTACGAGAGGTGGTTTGACATGAACATGTGAAGTTACGTTGAACTGTTACAGTAATGACTCCTGAATGGCCGTATGAATACACTCCCTCATCACTCTGCGTCGTGTTACCCACATAACTTATTCAGGCTTTAGCCGCAAAACATGTTCAAAAAACATCGACTTCAAGGCGAGGAACCGGAGGTGGCACAATGTTTACTATCGGGGTTTTAGGACTGATTACTGCACCGCTCTATTACTAGCAAGCTGCAGCTAATATTTTTACAAATGGTGCATTGGCTTTTTGTTGATAAACAATCATGAAATACCTCTGCAGTCCCGTTTGTACAATCAACGTGAGGGGGGGCTCTCTCCCATCATGCATATCAACATCACCGCCTGCCATTCAGGTGCATACGGCTACACCAGAAGACTTCAGCGATGACTTACTACACACAGTTTTCTTGAAAGGTATGAAGAAGAACTGAGCTGCTAGTATTTCAGGGAGACCCAGCCTAGTCCTGCTCTCAAACACTGGCTGTGTGTGTGCACCAGTGAGGGGCCTCCTGTGGCTCTTGCTTGTTTGCCTAACATAATGATATCCAAACAGTGGAGGAACTCGCTCAGGTGGGAGTACTGAAGACGATTAGGGCCACATTTGTTTAATTCTGAAATTAGTCAGAATTCTGATTGACGGAGTTCTGAGAATAATTTATGTAATAATTCGGACTATTCATCTTAGATCTCAAAAAGGAATTCACTTGGCTATAATCCTCTTCAGTATGGCAGCAACATAGAGCTCCAGGCCCGGACTGGCCATCAGGAGGACCGGGCCGTTTCCCGATGGCCAGGCCTGCTAAGTGGCCTGCTGGCCTGACGATGTTTTTTTTATACGTATGTATTGTGAACACAAATGTGGGTCTGACTCTGCCTCACAGAGGGTGACTGGCTGTCTACATGATGTGGCCTGCCGACATGGCCACTTTCATACAGATCATACACTAAAGCCCTAATCCCACCAGGACCGTCTGCGCTGCGTTGCGGCTGCGCTGCGGCTGCGCTGCGCTGCGGCTGCGCTGCGGCTGCGCTGCGGCTGCGCTGCGGCTGCGCTGCGGCGTTTTTAGCGATCGCGGCCACTCTAGTCAATGGGTGCTATTCCACCAGACCCGCGGCGCAGCGCAGCGCTCGAAGCGCTCGAAGCGTCCCAGAAGCTACTCGCCGCAAGGAATTTCTCAAATATAGGATGAATCCTATTTTTGACGCGGCGCAGCGCAGCGCAGGCAGGAAGTGATGAAAATCACCTTGTTGTCTGCTTTGCTGGTTGAGGGGGTGCACCCAAAACCGGCTCCTTCTCCTCCCCCCACCACCGTCTTTCAAGTATAGAAGAATACATGCCAGCGTTCTCCTCCGGTTTACAGGCACTGTAAATTATATATATATAGAATAATTATGATGATGAATACATATTTCTTTACCACTAAAATACAGCAACACATCTTTGATTCATGTCGTTTATAACTGGAATATTACAATTATTATTAACTGTGTCTGTAGTCTACAACACAACAACATAGGAAATGACAACAATAAACACGATTTAAACAGACACAAACATAAACCATTTAACTACGTAGCCTACTACTTGTAGAAGTACAAATGTCCAGGAAATATTCCAAAATCAACAACAACTGCGAGGCTGCACACACGACGCTCCGCTTCCGCAACGTTTTGAAACGCGCCTGGTGGGTTATGACGCAGGAGGAGGTCGCAGTGTGGCGCAGTGTGGCGCAGTGTGGCGCAGCGCGGCGCAGCCGCTTCTGGTGGGATCAGGGGTAATGCCCTCGATTGGTCTCTGTGTGTCATTCAAGCTCGGGAGGGTGTTACGGCCCCTACACACGGCGGCGTGTGTTGCCGCTAGGCGGTGGGCGTGTCTTGAGCTTGGGGAGTCAACGCGACCAACAACCAATCACATGAATGTCCCGCCCCGGACATACAAAGCAAAGCATTCATGCTACATCCATGCTGGCTAAATATACTGTCTATGCTTGCTAGCTGTCCATTCAAACGAAGTACACTGCATATAAACTCTCCAAACAAGCGAAAACCTACCAGTTTCCCCCACTGTCTCTGCCCCCTCCCCCCATGCCTGGCTCCTCCGGTTTGTATCCCTGTATGTAAAGAGGGACTGGTCATAGAGTACCGGGTGATTCCCTACCGCCACGATCATTTTCTCCTCCTTTTGTTGACATATGGGAAATAACTGCGGTCTGGCTCTCCCAACATACACCCGGTTTGATTGGCTAGTGCTTGTACTGTCAGATTTGCATACGCGGGATTTGATTGGCTGACGCCTCCGTTGCGAGCACCGCGAGAGAAGCTACGCTTTTCTCCCACAATGCAGTTCGGCGAATCGTGACGTCACCCCATTCAAAGTGAATGGGCAGAAGCGTTGAAGCGGCAATGCATAATAAATCAAAAGTAGGGTCATTTTCTCATAAACTCCTTTCTGCAGAGGACTCGCCCCCTGCTGGCTGTTGGAGATAATGCTACGTTTTAGGCAGCATTATCTTTCAGACGTTGCTCCATTCACCATGCACAAAGTCTACAGAAGAAGAATGGACGTTCTCCGGGCACTGTCTGAGGCGACCATTTTCTAAGGCGGGGGGCTGGCATTGAGAAACTACACCCCACCATGCTGGCAACGGCCCCCAGCAACTCTGGCTTTTAATGTCGCAATGTAAATCTCTAACATGGAGGGTTTACCCTTCTCTCTCCCTACACAGCGCTCACTGCTCTTTCTTCTCGTGCCAAGCCCATCACGAGTGGGAGAGAGGGGAGACTGGAGAGCTTTTTGCATCACCCCCTCCTGGAGCGAGAGTGGGCGACATCAGCCTCGCTAACAGAGAGAAGAGAAGGGGTTGGGGAGATAAAGTGTGAGACGCAGGGAGGAGGCGTGTGTCTCCTTTTGATGTGCCATGGTGTTTGATGCCAGGTTGATATCTCCGCTACTGAACTGGCAGTGTGCTCTCCACCCTGCTCTCCCACTCACCGCCCCCCCCCCCTCACTGCTCCACCACAACTCTCCCGCAACTGCCTCCCTAAAAGTCTGTCACGGACTCCCGTCGTCAAGCGCCGTCGCAAATTAGCGGGGATGAGCTTCAGAGCGTCTCCTGCAGCCGTAATGAGCTTCACACACACACTCTGAGAGGGTTTGAAGTTCAGTGTGTGTGAGCAGCACCTTCACACTGGGGAGAGTGATGGGAGCTACCCAGACATCTGCCATGGGTGCAGAGCATGATGGGCGTTTATGAAGGCTTCATTAACACGGGGAGATACTGCTGCTCCGTGCTGATTCAAAACAACATAGTTATTGCTGTACCTGCGTTACACAAGTGTGAAAAGATGGATTCTGTCTCCAAGGACAACCTGGCTGAACTGGTGCTTATTGTGCCAAATGCAGACAGCATGAATGGCACTATTTATTTTGAATACAATTCTAAGTATGTCAAGTATGATAGGCGGTACAAATGATTAACAGACATGTACACATAATAATAGGCCTTCAGCTCTAACATTGCTGAGCACCAGTCTATTGGTATCTAAAGCAAAGACATTAAAGCTTTCAGCAGCACTGACGTGTATGTCGAGAGCAGGGAGAGTGAACAGAGATCAGGGAGGCAGAGATCTGAAGCAAGGCCTATTCAGTGTGGATATTTGAAAGGGAACACAGGGATTGCAGCCTTTACAGACCGTTTACATGCACCAAAAGCTATAATTGGGCCTCTTTAAAGGATTTGGTTATCCCATACTTTGTATATGGCATCATAAGGGGTGAAAACACTACACCCCTGTTTGAGATGTAACAGCTATCGGCATGGCCTGCCAAAGCCTTATGGGATCCATGTTGTGACGGCGCGGAGGGAAACAGGCCGCTCGTGTTTGGGTGCAGCAGAGAGTCTGAAACATTTCTGTTGTTGTGCCAGATCTCTCCAAAGTGAAATCTGAAAAAGAGCTCCTGACAGATCCTGAAGGCTTCATGTTTGCATTGATCAAAACAATGTCTGATGGATAAAGACGTGGATGCTGGGGATTTGCAGGGGAGGAGGATTTCTTTATTGGAGACAGAAGTCTTCTGGGAAGATGGCACAACATCCACCAACTGAAAATACATGTACACTCTGTCAGCTGTACATGGTAACAGTCACATGAGCCGAGTGGAACCATAGTTTGGTTTTGATGGCCGACAACCTGTCTATACGGGATGCTATTTATTGATTGTGACACAATTCAAAAGCAAAGTACACCAATTTAATGTATTTATTGCCAATTTTATTCTTGTTCTATTCAGTTTTGCGTTGGTATTGAGTCTTTTAATTAGGAATGTTACATGTCAATTGAAATAACTTTCTTAATATATTATGTGCATGCCCTTTCTCATAGTGTTTTTTGTCTCTTATTCACTTTTGCTGTAACAATAGGCGCGTTCACACCGGAGTACCTTTACCCGTACTTTTCCCGTTTAGTTCCGATAGTGCCTGGAATTTTGCGTTCACACCAAAAAGAGAATTTAGTTCCGAGAACTTTTACCCCCATTTGTAGCGCCTGCTAGAGAGGTGGTACTATCCTGGGTGGTACTATCCTGGGGAGAAAAAAGTACCAATTTTGATTGGCTGGGCGAATTGCAAAACCCTGAAAGGTTTTGTGAAGCCGCCATTGTATTTGCTGGCATTAGCATTATTAGCATTAGCATTAGCCCCGCGCACCAACGTAGAGAGAATAACTTATGGCAACACAACATAAAACATGGGAGCGGTGGAGATGAGGTGGTGTCGGCATTCTGGTGATTTACTCGGAAGGCTTCAGCAGAAGCTGCTGGGAGTCCCAGCAGCTTCTGCTGAAGCCAGTCCACAACTCCGGAGACTTCCGGCCGGGGACTCCGGGTGGCAGTATACGCCGTGAAGTGGTTTGCGGCCTGCCAGTAAACCCAAAGCAGAAGAAGAAGTGACGTCAGCGGCTTCATTTGCGTAATCTTCCCTCAGGGAACTTATTCCGGTGTGAACGCGATCTGTACTTAGTTCCATGGGGGAACTAAGTGCTGGGAACTAAGAACGGCAATACTTGGTGTGAAAGCGGCTGTCTTACATTTCCCCTCTCTGGGACGCATAACGGGATTCTGATTCTGATTCTCATCAATCACGAAGCTACTTGTTACTCTGTTTATTACCTGGACATTGGTGGGTTTGTTTCATTTCTATTTTTGGTTTGTGAAGCACTTTATGTTACCTTTGTTGTGCTATATAAATAAAGTTTGAATTATTTAGCAAGATATAAAGAAATGTAAAAATAAATATGGAGGACAGTATTGAAGAGAGGAAGCAAAGATATATAACAGTAAAAGTCAAACAGAGATTAAAAAGCATTTAACTAACTGACAATATTTTCTTCTTATGATGTTCTTCAGTGGTAGCTCCTTTTCAGATGTAAATAATATAGTCTGTGTGGGGGGGCACTACATCATGCTTGTCCCCTCAGGAACTTTTACCGACAGCACTGTTTTTACTTCGCTGGGGGCCGTCGTCACTGCCAATAGTTTCCCCCCATGTGTGACCTCAGCACTCAGCACGTTTCTACATAACTGTTATTCAAACCACGGGGTAACGGGTTGATGTTATAAGAATCCCCCCCTGTGTGTCCATCACCTCCTCTTGACCCATAACAGAGAGACGGCCTTCCTTTCTATACCCAGGAGAGAACGCAGCACCTGGGGGTGAATTCAGTAAGGGTTTACAGGGATAAACATGTGTGAGTAGGACAAAAAGAAACATGGAATTCTCTTAGTAAAGACAAAGGGTAAAACGCACCACCAAGCAAATATTGTGCCTGTGTTTCTCTGCTATCGGCACATATTATCTATGAAACTGACACCGTGGGATTCACAAAGGTCAATGCTGATATATATATATATATATCTGTCATATGTATAGTATACAGTGTGGTCACTGAATAATACAGATAAAGGAAGCATTATCTTCAAGCCCTTCCATACTTTACCCATCTGATACAAGAATAGGTCAAATTAGCCTGCACAACTTGATGGCCGTGTTTTGTTTTCATATTATGGCAGAATATAGTTTGTGAATGGGGCCTTGGGACGTTTGCATGTGATGTTCATTCATTGTGTTGGGAGCGGCCCGTTCCATTCTGTGTGAAGTGTCCCTTGAGCACCGGAGCTGCTGCTGACTCAGCACGGTTGTAATAACATGAATGGAACACCGGCTAGGCAAACAACAGCTTTCTGAGTGGAATACAAACTTGACAGCGTGATGGTCCTCTGACATTAAGCTGTCCCCCCATAGAAATGTGTGTCACCTAGTAACGCCTGTTTTCAATCGACACTCAAATGATGTCATGGGAAACATTTAATAGCTCGCAGCTTAGACATGGTTTCAAGAAAAGCTGATTATAATATGAGAAATATGTAAAATGTCCGATTACTAACTGATACAAAACCTAAAACGTGCTCGACTTACACTGAACAAAAATATAAATGCAACACTTTTGTTTTTGCTCCCATTTTTCATGAGATGAACTCAAAGATCTAACATTTTTTCTATATACACAAAATAACCATTTCTCTCAAATATTGTTCACAAATCTGAAAAAATCTGTGATAGTGAGCACTTCTCCTTTTGCACAGGTGTGCCTTAGGCTGGCCACAATAAAAGGCCACTCTAAAATGTTCAGTTTTATCACACGGCACAATGCCACAGATGTCGCAAGTTTTGAGGGAGCGTGCAATTGGCATGCTGACAGCAGGAATATCCACCAGAGCTGTTGCCCGTGAATTGAATGTTCATTTCTCGACCATAAGCCGTCTCCAAAGGCGTTTCAGAGAGTTTGGCAGCACATCCAACCGGCCTCACAACCGCAGACCACGTGTAACCACACCAGCCCAGGACCTCCACATCCAGCAAGTTCACCTCCAAGATCGTCTGAGACCAGCCACTCGGACAGCTGCTGCAACAATCGGTTTGCATGACCAAAGACTTTCTGCACAAACTGTCAGAAACCGTCTCAGGGAAGCTCATCTGCATGCTCGTCGTCCTCATCCGGGTCTCGACCTGACTCCGGTTCGTCGTCGTAACCGACTTGAGTGGGCAAATGCTCTCATCCGATGGCGTCTGGCACGTTGGAGAGGTGTTCTCTTCACGGATGAATCCCGGTTTTCACTGTTCAGGGCAGATGGCAGACAGCGTGTGTGGCGTCGTGTGGGTGAGCGGTTTTCTGATGTCAATGTTGTGAATCGAGTGGCCCATGGTGGTGGTGGGGTTATGGTATGGCAGGCGTATATTATGGACGACGAACACAGGTGCATTTTATTGATGGCATTGTGAATGCACAGAGATACCGTGACGATATCCTGAGGCCCATTGTTGTGCCATTCATCCACGACCATCACCTCATGTTGCAGCATGATAATGCACGGCCCCATGTTGCAAGGATCTGTACACAATTCCTGGAGGCTGAAAACATCCCAGTTCTTGCATGGCCAGCATACTCACCGGACATGTCACCCATTGAGCATGTTTGGGATGCTCTGGATCGGCGTATACGACAGCGTGTTCCAGTTCCTGCCAATATCCAGCAACTTGGCACAGCCATTGAAGAGGAGTGGACCAACATTCCACAGGCCACAATCAACAACCTGATCAACTCTATGCCAAGGAGATGTGTTGCACTGCGTGAGGCAAATGGTGGTCACACCAGATACTGACTGGTTTTCGGACCCCCCCAGACCCCCCCAATAAAGCCTAAGGCACACCTGTGCAATAATCATGCTGTCTAATCAGCATCTTGATATGCCACACCTGTGAGGTGGGATGGATTATCTCGGCAAAGGAGAAGTGCTCACTATCACAGATTTTTTCAGATTTGTGAACAATATTTGAGAGAAATGGTTATTTGGTGTATATAGAACATGTTTTAGATCTTTGAGTTCATCTCATGCAAAATGGGAGCAAAAACAAAAGTGTTGCATTTATATTTGTGTTCAGTGTAGGTAATCCTTTCTAGCTTTCAAACGTATCATCATGTAGCGACTTGAAAAGTCACATAACAAGGAAACGACTGACATGATGACAGACTCGACCTCAGGCACATTTCAAGTCCCTGCAAAGAGATCTTCATTCCAAAGAGCAACGTGTTATTACACCGCTTTGGGATATTCTCACAGGGCTTCAGCGGTTTGACTTTAATTAAACTTCTGCAACAGGCGGTACTTACTCATCGTCTGGTGTTAGCTGCACTGGTTCATTAGTAAACTGCGTGTCAAAGTTCTCGAGGCCGTAGTCGTCAGTGATTTGAGGTTTGAAGGGCGGCGTCATCTCTTTCTTCTCCAGCTGAGGGAAACAAACACATAAAGCTGCTGTTATACATAAAACATTTTTAACTCAATGTTCAGGATTATTTTTGTGATAATTTGCACAAAACATAAACAAATTTAAGATTTTACTTAATATGTTGGCGAAAATTATGTTGGCGTTAACATTCCTGTCTTTTAAGAAATGGAAAAGCATGTGTGTTCATTTGTTACATTTGACTAGCACGTTTACTCTCTTTGCTTTGTCACTATTCTACTGCCACACACAATTAGTACGTCTGTTGTAGTGGCAACAACAGACGTAAAAATGGCCGCCACTCTGACCCTCCTGTTATGTTGATTTGAGAATGTCCGCTCTACTCTACTCTTTCTCATTCAAAATGCACCTTTGTACGTCTTTTATACATGAATATGTGTCCCCGGTGTGTCAGGGAACTCACCTAGTGTCAGAAAACACAACCCTCTCTTTTTTCCTCCATACCCAAATCTCTAAAAACGGGACTGCAAACGGATCTGATACAGACTGATGCAGATTTGAAATTGTTCTGACGTCAGAAACGGGGTGCTCCGCCTATATGGCCAACTCTCCACCTATCAGGGGAATGAGAGGTTGCGTGGCATGGTAACAGCATGGCAACAGCATGGCAACAGCATGGTAACAGCATGGTAACAGCATGGTAACAGCACGGTAACAGCATGGTAACAGCATGGTAACATGACGCTCGTGCCTCGCCCCCCTCCTTTGCAGGGGGCGTGGTCAGCTGCAGCTCATTTGCCACAGAATCAGCCCTTGCAAAAACAGGGCTGGAATAGACAAATAGAGCGAAATGAGGCATGGCTAAAATGCATGATCTGTTTGGTATTTTGAAAAAAAAACTTCACAGACATGTTCTATATAGGTATGGCCCTACAATATATGTTTCAAATATAGCATGATAGGTCCACTTTAAGCTTTCTTACTGGGCATGCTAACAATATTTCCGAACCTTAACGGAGACTACAACATGTTGAAGTTGTTCTCTACTCTTCTCATTTGTTTTGAAAACAACTCTCCAAAACCTCCTCTTTCAGAATGTGGAGCGATCCAAACCATGACAGCCTGCTGAGCTTGGCTATAAGCAGGATGTGTATTGTGTGAGTGTCATATTCTCCTTCTGTGCCAAATACCTTCATTATTGTCCAACAACTATTAAAACACATCACTGAGCCACACACACACACGCACGCGCACACACACACACACACACACACACACACACACACACACACACACACACACACACACACACACACACACACACACACACACACACACACACACACACACACACACACACACACACACACACACACACACACACACACACACACACACACACACACACACACACACACACACCTTCCTACTGCCACAGATACTAGTGACCAACTGTTTCAGAAAATGACTGAACTTTTAATCATTTATATATGTGAGAGGTTTTTTAAAAGTTACATCTCAAGTAGGAACCAATGATCTTGGAGCAAAGAGATGACACAGGATATAAGAAAGTATTAAGAGAGGGACAAGCCTGCTAGCTTTGTACATAAGCACTCAGAGATGATTTAAAGAGGCCCTATTCTGCTTTGAGGGGTGTTCCCTCTCCTGCAGTGTGACATACAGGTTTGTGTGCATTTCAATGGTCTGCAGAGGCTACACTTCCTGTGTTCCCCCCACTGACTGAGACTCCATTGGGCTCCTTTGTTTACTTCCATTAAATAATGACATCACTATGTAACACTCACGTTTCTATTGGCTAGAGCTCTGACACATTAACACTAAGGGGCGGGACATCACTAAGCGGTTGACCAATTACAACAGAGTCCACCAGTTAACCAATAAGAGCAGACTGGGCTCTGGTTTCAGACAGAGGGTGAAAAGAGGTGCTGCAGCACAGACAGTATGAGACAAATAGAGCTTTTTGGACATTAAAACATGGAGACATGTAGAGACACTACATACTGATATACACCTGAACATCAGCAGGAGAGGACTCTTTAAAGTAGAGACACTACATACTGATATACACCTGAACATCAGCAGGAGAGGACTCTTTAAAGTAGAGACACTACATACTGATATACACCTGAACATCAGCAGGAGAGGACTCTTTAAAGTAGAGACACTACATATTGATATACACCTGAACATCAGCAGGAGAGGACTCTTTAAAGTAGAGACACTACATACTGATATACACCTGAACATCAGCAGGAGAGGACACTTTAAAGTAGAGACACTACATACTGATATACACCTGAACATCAGCAGGAGAGGACTCTTTAAAGTAGAGACACTACATACTGATATACACCTGAACATCAGCAGGAGAGGACTCTTCAAAGTAGAGACACTACATACTGATATACACCTGAACATCAGCAGGAGAGGACTCTTTAAAGTAGAGACACTACATACTGATATACACCTGAACATCAGCAGGAGAGGACTCTTTAAAGTAGAGACACTACATACTGATATACACCTGAACATCAGCAGGAGAGGACTCTTTAAAGTAGAGACACTACATACTGATATACACCTGAACATCAGCAGGAGAGGACTCTTTAAAGTAGAGACACTACATACTGATATACACCTGAACATCAGCAGGAGAGGACTCTTTAAAGTAGAGACACTACATACTGATATACACCTGAACATCAGCAGGAGAGAACTCTTTAAAGTAGAGAAACTACATACTGATATACACCTGAACATCAGCAGGAGAGGACTCTTTAAAGTAGAGACACTACATACTGATATACACCTGAACATCAGCAGGAGAGGACTCTTTAAAGTAGAGACACTACATACTGATATACACCTGAACATCAGCAGGAGAGGACTCTTTAAAGTAGATACACTACATACTGATATACACCTGAACATCAGCAGGAGAGGACTCTTTAAAGTAGAGACACTACATACATACTGATATACACCTGCACATCAGCAGGAGAGGACTCTTTAAAGTAGAGACACTACATACTGCTATACACCTGAACATCAGCAGGAGAGGACTCTTTAAAGTAGAGACACTACATACTGATATACACCTGAACATCAGCAGGAGAGGACTCTTTAAAGTAGAGACACTACATACTGATATACACCTGAACATCAGCAGGAGAGGACTCTTTAAAGTAGAGACACTACATACTGATATACACCTGAACATCAGCAGGAGAGGACTCTTTAAAGTAGAGACTCTACATACTGATATACACCTGAACATCAGCAGGAGAGGACTCTTTAAAGTAGAGACACTACATACTGATATACACCTGAACATCAGTAGGAGAGGACTCTTTAAAGTAGAGACACTACATACTGATATACACCTGAACATCAGCAGGAGAGGACTCTTTAAAGTAGAGACACTACATACTGATATACACCTGAACATCAGCAGGAGAGGACTCTTTAAAGTAGAGACACTACATACTGATATACACCTGAACATCAGCAGGAGAGGACTCTTTAAAGTAGAGACACTACATACTGATATACACCTGAACATCAGCAGGAGAGGACTCTTTAAAGTAGAGACACTACATACTGATATACACCTGAACATCAGCAGGAGAGGACTCTTTAAAGTAGAGACACTACATACTGATATACACCTGAACATCAGCAGGAGAGGACTCTTTAAAGTAGAGACACTACATACTGATATACACCTGAACATCAGCAGGAGAGGACTCTTTAAAGTAGAGACACTACATACTGATATACACCTGAACATCAGCAGGAGAGGACTCTTTAAAGTAGAGACACTACATACTGATATACACCTGAACATCAGCAGGAGAGGACTCTTTAAAGTAGAGACACTACATACTGATATACACCTGAACATCAGCAGGAGAGGACTCTTTAAAGTAGAGACACTACATACTGATATACACCTGAACATCAGCAGGAGAGGACTCTTTAAAGTAGATACACTACATACTGATATACACCTGAACATCAGCAGGAGAGGACTCTTTAAAGTAGAGACACTACATACTGATATACACCTGAACATCAGCAGGAGAGGACTCTTTAAAGTAGAGACACTACATACTGATATACACCTGAACATCAGCATGGTAGGACGCCTTTAGAACAAATAAAATAAGGCTATATACTGCTTAACAGTACTGAATGTTCTGTTTTCAAATGAAGTAAAAGTTAATGGGTGTGTGACTATAGTTTGTCACACAGTATTATTTTAAAACAATAACAAAGTACCCTGGCTCATATGCCCATAACAAATGTAGCATGCAGTACATCAGCAAGCGTGGACACATGGTCATATCTGCTGCAGCACCGTGGGGACATGTCTGAGTAGAAATGAAGGCATGAGTGAAAAACAACAGAATGGAGGAGGCTGAGGCAGCGAGTAATTGTGCCCGAGTGATTCAGCCAGCAGAGTTTTTGTGTGCTTTGTTTCCATGGTTTCCCATCGGTACCTCATCCTGTTAAAATGTGCTCTGAGGACATTTTCTGAGAACACAGTGAAGTCAGACCCCAGGTACACAGGCTGCTCTGCATGCTGCTGTGGTCCTTTCCTCACTCAGAGAATATACACATGTACTGTCTGATAGTTGACATACAGTATATGAATATACACTATTCATATGTCAACAGGTGAACCATGTTATTCAGATGTAAATAGAGTCTTTGAGTGTTTTTTCTCATGAATCTAGAAAGAGACAATACTTTATTCAATTTGTCGTAAAAATAACAGACTAACAATAATGAAGACCTGTGCGTTCTGAAATGCCTTTGCAATGACCGATGGCAGTAAGGGTTAGGGTCCTGCTTAGCTTAGGATACTTTTTGTTGGGTAAATATATGTATGTAGAGTGGTGCAGAAACGAGTCCTAAAACCAGGAAATAACTTCCGGTTCCCTTGTCTCAAAGTCAACAGCTTTTTGAACGTGTTTGTGGTTAGAAGCCTTAATTAAGATTTACTGAACACAAGCTGAAGAGATTCTGAATGTCTGAAACTGCTATGTGTGATGGAAACGGCGGTACAAGAGACTATTAAACGCCAGAGCTAATTTAGTGTAATAGACCAACATCCAATGAGGACGTCTCATTGGTCTTTGTAGAGGAAGGCCTTTGGGATGCTAACTTCAGGGTCGGCCTACAGAAGTATGTACTCACTGCACCACTCGTGCACTCTAAACACTGTAAGTCATTGAAGTAAGTGTTAATGAAGTGTTAAGGTTGCATTTACAGAAGGTTACAACTCATTATTTTGAGTAAGCAAGTCATGAATTCTGAAAAGAGACAATGCTGTTTTTTGAATGTATTTTTTGAACCTTTAAGCACCGCACACAGAGTGCCATCTCATTGGTGTAGAGCAGTGTTTCTCAAACTTTTTCATACCAAGGACACTTGACCAATAAAAAAACACTCGCGGACCACCTAACTCCACAAATATCCCAAAACACATCGTTTTTCTAGAACAGATTATAGATCGCCTGAAAATGGTACAAACAAGTGGCAACATGTGTGACGAAGGTGTTGCCCTGGGCTTTATCATGCAATAGAAAGTAGAAACTTACGCCCGTTCCATTGCGGAGATATTCCCGCGAGAGTGCGGAAAACTTAAATGTATTTATTTATTTCAAATGAGAAATGTTACCAATATACTCACGGACCACTAGGGGGCGCTCACGGACCACCAGTGGTCCGCGGACCACACTTTGAGAAGCACTGGTTTAGAGAAGGAGACATCTCTCCTAACGTAATCTGCAACACTAGATATATAATAACTAGCACAACAGAAACGAGTATCTGATATGAGGGTGAACTGGCCTTTTCACCACAAACATTTCAGATTAGAACATATCTTTTTTGAAAGCATATTTTTGCTAAGGTATAAATCTTATGGATTAGGTATAAATCTTAGGAATTAAGCACTCACAAGTTGCTTTCCAGTTCCACTTCTTGTTTGTCAGTTGTTTTCTGAGTGTGTGTGTTTAGTTCTGCTGGTTTCTGGGCTTCATTAGTGTTATTGGTTCAAAGTGCTTTGCGGCTTCAAACAAACAACTCAAAACAACTCCATTTCTCTTTATAGCTCTTCCTATCGCTCCCATTGGCCCACCTTCCCCGGTCTCTCTTTCTCTCTCTCTCTCTGCTAATTTCGTATTTTCGTAGCTTTTTCAGCGCCTACCTACACTCCTCTGTCAGTTTCACCCCCTCACATCCTGTCTCCATCTTCCTCCTCTCCGTTTGTCTGTGTCTTACTCATTGTCAATTCTTTCATCTATTTCACGTCCCTCTCCTCCTACTTTCCCCAGTCTGTCTGATGTGTTGTTGGGCAGGCTGAAGCTCTGTGTGCTCGTAATGAACGCTCGCACGCACACGCACACACACACACACACACACACACACACACACACACACACACACACACACACACACACACACACACACACACACACACACACACACACACACACACACACACACACACACACACACACACACACACAGGGAGAGTGCCCCTGAGGCCAGAGGGGCACATGAAAGAGGTAACTGAGCGCAAGGGCTATACAGGCGATCCATGAGTTCTCTGATCAGAGCACCTGTCAGAGTGAGTGTGTGTGTGTGTGTGTGTGTGTGTGTGTGTGTGTGTGTGTGTGTGTGTGTGTGTGTGTGTGTGTGTGTGTGTGTGTGTGTGTGTGTGTGTGTGTGTGTGTGTGTGTGTGTGTGTGTGTGTGACAGGATTGGACGATCTAAGGCAGTCGTCGAGGTGACTTCAGATTTACCACAGTCCACAGATGAAAAACCTTGCCTCACACACTTAAACACACACTTACAATGCATGGCGTAATCCCACACTCTGAGCGGTGCTTCAGCTGTGGAAGCACATCTCCATGTGAACAAGGAGATTAACATAAGAGAGGCCAAGTGCCCTCACTTCACGGCTGTTTTGTAATCTGGAAGTGAGATCTTTTCCAGATTATCTGCACACACACACAGAAACATGTCGGTGTTTCTGAACGCAGCCCGCTCTTACATTTCTGGTGTGCTGTGTGAACAGGTTTTTGATTTGGTGTGTGACTTCAAGTGCTCAGATCGGCAAACATGGCACCACTATGTTGAGTCGAATGGGCCCACGTGCACGAGTAGTGAGTCCTTCTTTAAAATGTACTGCAAAACAACTACTGTTGGAGAATGAACTATTTGTATGCCTCCTGTAGCACCTTGGGATTGCTGTTAGCAATGAAAGGTGCTTTATAAATCGAATTTATTATTATTATTATTATTAAGTGGCTCAACAGTTATCTTTATATATTTCTAGGACACAGTTACAAATGAATGAATGTCTGTACTTGTATGCCCTGCTTACATCTTGTTTAATACAGAAGTGTTCAAAATGTGTCAAGATTCCTCTCTTTTATTATCCTGTAAAACATTTAAAGATGAATAAATGTGCCTTTAATGTCCACTGAACATGATGTTGGACAAGAGAACAATGTAACCTAGCCGTGTCAGTATCAACATGTGTCCTACGCTCAGTGTTTTTATTCATAGGACAATGAACAACATCGCCAAACTAATGTTTGAGAATTGCGCCAAAAGCAAGAGGGGGGGAGGAGGAGAACTTAAACCGATAAACAGGATATTTTAACATTACTGAAAGTACTATTCCATAAGTCTGCAGAGAGCCAGCTCAATGATGACCCATGTGATCGTGTATCCACAGCACACTGTCTTAAGGTCGTTTGGTATTTCATTAGAGTAGGAGAGTACGTCACACATCCAGTGTATAGCAACATGTTGAATGCCATTATCAACAGATATCGGCATGTTTTACATTTAAAGTGATAGAGCCGCTCCAGTGAAAGGAGACGTATATCATACCCAGTAACATTAAGGGTTAGTCCATATACAGTACTACGAGTAAAGCAGCAAGCTCACATTGACACGCTTTAACAGTTACAGGCAGCTGTGCCCCAGAGCCAGACCAGGCTGAGAGAACCGTTTGAATCCCACCAAGCACACACTGTGGCTTCAAAGCAGGAGAGTCAAATTATTTGTGATGCCAAACTCATAATGTTGCCTGTACGCGAGGTGTCTGCTCTGTTAGTCTGTTTGTTGTCTGTCAGCAGGAAACACCACTGGCTCACTTTTCATGAAACCTGCTTTAAAGGGTGGTCCAGCAGGAACCTGTTACATGTTGGAGTAGATGTTTGCATTCATGTGGTGTTGGGATCATTCCTGACTGAGAACATGCAGGGAAATGCTCAGAAACAGATAGCAAGATTAAACTATCCAAGCAATACCATCTTAGTTAAAGTGGACCTATCATGCTATAAATAAATAAATACAAATATATAAAAAACATGTCTATGAAGTGCTTTGCTCAAAATACCAAACAGATCACGCATTCTAGCCATGCCTCATATCCCTCTATTTCACTTCCTGTTTCAAAAGTGCTGATTTGGGGATAAAGCTTTAAAAAAATTGATAAAAAAAATTGATAAAAAAAAGGAGGGGGCTGAGCTCATGCGGCAGATTCTGCGGTGATGAAACGCCATATCATGGATTATCAAGGATTCTCTCTGAAACAGTGTGGAGCTCAAAGGCTTTCTCTCTTGCCGGTTATACCACAAGGTGAGTTCCTTTTTACTTCCTGCTTCTTCACACACATGCTCTCCAGTACAGGTTAGCTCTGAGTGTTAGCGATGCTAATGTAAACATGCACCGACCATATTACGTCCGAAACAGTCGTGCATGTTTTCTGATAGCAACGTTTCTGATTGGGCCGTTGGTATAAAGCCAGCTTACATTTCTGATGTTACGTCATATCGGACGCGAATCTGTATCAGCTCTGTTGTAGCCCCGTTTTTAGAGATTTGAGTACGGAGGAAAAGAGAGAGGGTTTTACTTGCTGACGCTGCGTGAGTTCCCTGACTCACCGGGGACACATATTTATGTATACAAGACATCAGAATGTGCCTTTTGCAATATAGGTCCCCTTTAAAGTGTCCGACATCAAGCCTCAAAGCTCATGAGCACATCAGGTAAAAAAACTGCCCAACCTCGGGAAGCATGAGCAGTGTTGGAAGAAGTACTCAGATCCTTTACTTACTCTAACTAAAAGTACCAATACTATGGCCTAAAAATACTTCACTACAAGTAAAAGCCCTGATTTCCAAATGTCACTTCAGTAAAAGTACAAAAGTATTAGAACCTTACCTTACCTAAGTAAGTATCAAAAGTAATAGTCGTCACGTAACTGTATTTAGTTACTTTCCACCACTGAGCAGCACATTCATTAGCTTTTATTTTATTTTATTTTTTTTTATTTTTTTTTTAAATTGTACGGTGTCCTTGGGTGTCATGAAAGGCGCCTAAAAATAAAATGTATTATTATTATTATTATTATTATTATTATTATTATTATTATTCAGTTATCATTGGCCTTGGCAAAGTGTGATTCTAGTTGTTTTAAAAGTGCTGCCGACCTTTGACTTCCTGCTGTTACCGTGGAACACTGTTTAAAGTAAACTATGTTTTGGTTGAAATGTCAGACAGAGATGCCAACAGAATGTAAAGGGGATCTGATCTCCTGCATCATGTGATCTCAGTGTCAATGAGAGCACACACAGTGAATCCAGCTGTACCCTTCTCAGCGCTCATCCGCCTGACAGCTCTCTGGCACTGAAGAACTGTGGATTTGGCGCCGGCATAAAAGAGGAAGACAGGTAAATGATATTCCAATGTGTCATCTCTTCAGAGAGAGCTCGGCGCTCCCTCAGGAAGCGTCTGATGAATATTAATGTGTGGTAACAACAGTCGCTGCGCGCCAGGCCTGTCAGGTCTGGAGACAGGTTTGTGGTTTGAGGGCAGAGAGCGTCACCTCTCCTCCTCTCTCAGCTTTGTCAACTTGTTCTCCCTCTGTGCTACACGGGGGCTTTGTCGCTGGGCTCAGGATTTCTCCCGCTTTGATATATTCCCCAGGTTGCCTTTGGTGTGTACTTCACAGGCGCTGTGGCAGCACTCACTAACACACTCCTGACGATTGTGTTTTTTCTCTTTTAAGCCACTACCGTACCTGCCATCCTTCCTAAGTGTCCCATGAGAGACATGGCAACAACGAGAATAGATAAATGGCCTTGATTCATCTTTAATTAGCATGTGCGCTAATGTCTGATAAAATAGCATATTCATTGTGGCTTTATAGAGTTATTATGAAGAGCACCTGCGATGGTGTCATTTAGAAGTAAGGGCTTTATTTCAAAAGAGAAATAAGAACACAACGAGCTGGCTGGAAATGATCATGTTTTTTATATGTTTTACATACCAAAGCAAATTCCTCATATAAGTAAACCTATTTGGTAAGAAAACAGATTCTGATTATACAACGATAATGAAGAATAGAGCTGTTACATTTTGGACTTGCTGCCCTGACTAATCATTAGCACTCTTTGAGGGGTCCTCCCTGTCTGATTGTCTACAGGTGTGCTGGAGGCAGAGTATCCCCCCCTCCCCAACTGATTACCTCCCACAGAGACTCACCAGCCAGCTCCACGCTGCCAGACCGCAGAACCTGCTCGTCAGCCAGTTCAATATTAGTGATACCGGTTCTCCTCTTTTCCCTTGCAGTCCTGTCTGCTCCAGCCCCTGTGGACCGCTCAGACCCTGACCCATAACCCCCTCCCTGGACCCCCTCCCATTCGGCTCCCCTTCACACCCCGGACTCCCCATCTCAGCTCGGATCAACCACGCATTTTTCAAACAATAAACCTTTTTTCAAAGCTACTCCTGCTACAAGACCCATGTCAGATCAACATCGATTTCATATATGTCTCACCTCAGCCCTGCTGGTGGAAACATATCAGATGTAAAGATCACACTGTACGGATTTTATCCACACACACACACACACACACACACACACACACACACACACACACACACACACACACACACACACACACACACACACACACACACACACACACACACACACACACACACACACACACACACACACACACACACAATGGGGGGGGGGGGTTCTTTGTGTTCTGTGCGCTCTTCATATTTACAGTAGTTCCACACTGAGCTGACAGAGGCAGTGGATGCCATGTTGTCAGAGCTGATTGGCGTTTAAACGGGCGTGCAGTGTTTACTCTTTGTTTGTTGTGACAGACCCCAGATCAGCTGTCAGCAGCTGTCTGTCAGGAAGCCTTCAGCCTGATCCCACTGAAGAGGAACTGTATTTTAAGTAATACCTTGCACCTCACAGTTTATATGTTTGATATGATTGATGATATATAATGTAATCCCATGTGTTCCTCTTTTATATTTTCAGGCCTTTCAAAGCTTTGTCTCTGCTCTGGTCCAAATCAGTTTCAAGTGTGGGTTCCACTTGGTGTTGTTTCATTTAAAACAACTAGAGTCCTTATTAAAAGCCACATGAAAAATCCACTCTGGTTCATTGCTAGTTTTGGGCGTGCCTGTTCAACATGGTCCGATTGTCCGGCTACTGTGACTGTGGCACAGTTGTAGTTTCAGTTTGATTGTTTTCTGTTTCATTTTAAAGTTTTATTTCAATGATGTCTGTTTTTGTTATGTCTTTGTGTATTTCCCCCCTGTTTGATAGTGTCTCCTGGCGTTATTAGTTACACCAGGTTCCCATAAGCCCTGAAATCACGTGTCCTCATGTACACCTGCACTTTATCTGCACTTTAAAGTGTTTTCTGGTAAAGGTGGGGTAGGTAATTCACTTCAGAAACACTTGTTGTTATTTCCCATGGATGCTCTTAACATCCCGATGGCAATGAATACATTAAATGCTTTGACTATAAATACAAACAAAAAATTCATTTGTGGAAGCCGTAGCGCTGTAAAAAGCACGACCAATCATCTGAGCCGGCCCGGCTAAAGTAACTGGACGGCCTACCTGCCTGTCAGCCTTCCATCTGTGCACAAACTTATCTCGTGCCCTCATTGGTCATGTGTGCGTTCGTGTGTGTTGGAGGAGGGGCTCTGTGAGGAAGGGGCAGATTTTTTTCCCCCCGCTACATACTTTCAAATTCTAGCGCACTCGAGCTGGTTTCTCCATTCTTACCTACCCTACCTTTACGTCTTCCTGTCTCCTGCGTTTGGGCCTGACCCCTCCCCTCCTGCTGACAGCGGTGGTCTGTAAAGCCCGCGTCACACTGTCCCGAAATGGACACCAGATGGACACACGAATATGGAATTGTGAATTTCGCACAAAGATGGCCCCGAAGTTGGTCAACAGCCAAGCAACAGCCGAAGCAAGTACGATGCCTACAGAAGGCCACATGATGGCACCCACACACCATACCGAACCACACACGGAAATATGGTCGTAGACTTTACTGATGATTTAGAATGTATCCAGACTCAACGTAAGAGCTTGTGCCTCTTCGGGGGGTGCTAATATTTAAACATACACTTTATTCTTTACTTTCTCCGTCTTTATATGTAGATTAGAAGATATTACTTATCTCCGTCATGTTGTTTCCATAGCAACAACAACTTCCTGTCAACAGCGTAAACTCACCTTCAAAATAAAAGCATCTAAATAAAACAGGAAGTTAACCTGAATTACATTTAAGACATACAACTGCAACGAAAGTAACAAAAACAATGTAATATCCTTTTCAGTTTCACAGAACACAAATTGGGTTATTTACATAATATGTTTACATGATTTTGTTGTGCAATAAATGCAATCTCGATGTCATCGTACTATAATACGATGGCTACACGACGGCATTGCGAGGGCTTCACGTAGTCGTGTTGCCTTCCAAAGACAGGGTCGGTGTCATTCGTGGGCCATGCCCCCCCAAATGAGTCACTGTGCCCCCCCAACGCAGGGTGGGCAAGCCTTGCCACTTTGCCGTTTTTTTTTGTAATCATATAAGTGATATTACGTTTCCACTAAAGGTTTTTTGTGTGAAATAAATCAGAAATAAAGAATACAAATATAAAACACAGCCTGAGCTGTGCTCACTGCTGCTCTCTGATTGGTGTGTTGCTTGACCAATGACCCCCGACCTTTGTTTTGTTATCATTACGTGGCTGTGTGTTTAGATGAAAGCCCGGTGGCGATCTGTTCATCTGTTACACTGATTATACAGAAAAGCCATCGAAAATAATATGATATACAGTACAGTACAAGTAGCCTACTTCTGGGTCTCTGTGTGTCATTCAAGCTCGGCTCTGTGTGTGTGTGGCACGAGCGCATTTTGTGAGTGCTCGAGCGGTAACGTGGAATGTTGTTGTTAGCATCTGGTTAGCTAGCTATGCTAACGGATATAAAGAGCTGTTTCTACAACAAGGTGGAAGAGAGTCCTCTCCTGTCAGACTGAGAGGATCGTATAACCTCAGCTCAGTGAGATAAGGACTCTCTCAGTGTTTAGATAGTTCACTTATACTATACTATACTATAGGACAGTAACACAAGAATACAGTTTAAAAGGGAAGTGATTAGTAAAATATCCATAAAGAAAAAGTACATCTGTGTACAGCTCTGTTTCATATGGATGCTGAGAGATGTAGGCTAACCATAGATCTCTTCATTTTGCTCTCAAAGTGCACCAGATTGATGCATTTAACTTCAATATTTTAAAATAATCTTCCCGGGGGAGCATGCCCCAAGACCCTCCTAGAGGAGGTTAGGTCCATCCCCACCTAAAACATGTTCATATGGATAGCATACTAAATACATTTGCACACTTTTTGTATGGTGGCCTATGTCTCAAAATCAAATCAAGTTTTATTTATATAGCACATTTTTAAACGATTTTTGGTCGAGCCAAAGTGCTGTACATATAATAAAAAATAGCCTACAGTAAAGACACTTTACAGCAAATACAACAGCACAGTTTGTGCAGAATATCAGTATGAGAAAACGACACCCTCTGTCCTTATATGTTTCTGTTTTGGTGGTCGTGCCACAACCGTGCATGCATGCAGAAGTCATAGGTGCGCTATACAATACCACTACACGCCTGAAATGTGTGTGAAAGACAATAGGCTTTGTAAGGAAATATTTGTATGTATTCATGTTAGTAAACTATGAATAAGCTTAAAATGGGAAAATGATTTGTGTAAAAACTGTGAGCTGGTTTTGGGGCCTGTTAACATGTGGTTTTTGAGGACAAAGGAAGAAGGGGGAAGGTGAGGAGTTGACTTACAGTCAACTCAGATCTAGGAGATAATAAAGCTAAAGCCACTGTGATTGGGAAACTTAAGAAGTGAGGTGTTGGTGATATTTGGGCAGCCAATCACGGAGGTCTGGAAGGGAGGATCAGATAACTCCTCCCATTGTTAGCGATGTATTAAACACAGGAACCACGCTGTGTGCTCTCTCTCTTTCCTCTGGCTGGCTCACGTGAGTATCAGGTAAATGTGGGATCCCAAAGATAACTGTATTGAATTTGTACTGTATTGATTGTATTGCATTGTCATATTACCATTAAAGTAGATTATTGTTAACGGTTAATTGTATGCTCTGGATTCCTTCCTGTAAGATATCAGCTTGTTTAGGGACGCGCGGAGATTTGAAAAAGCGGACTAGTAATCCCTATAAATCTCTATCAGCTTCACAGCATGTTTTTTTAAATTGAAGTTGGTGTTTGTGTGTTGGTTGTTGACGGCAGTGTGTGCCCCCCCTTGGTAAATTATTTCCCCCCCCCATTCGATTTGTTCTAGAGCCGACCCTGTCCAAAGACAATCGGGCAGCTTCTTGCTTCTTTCGTATTGTCTTCGTGAGGCGAACAATACCCGATGGCACCGATGACCAGACGAAGATGACACAATTTGACAAGATGCCCTCACGAGTGCCTTATGAGGGGCAAAATGGACACACGAATTCAACACGAAAATGAACCTTCGCAAGGTCCTTCGGCAAGTTTTTGGCATACGAAAGATTTTGCCACCGCTCACGGAGTTACTGCCGGAGCCTGAGAAACTCCACCGACGGTCATACGATGGCTTAAGATGCCTTCACGAATGGCCTGATGTTGTTACGATCAGAGCCCAATTTGAACATTTCCTTTAGCGTGTGTCCATCTAGTGTCAATTTCGGGGACAGTGTGACAGGGGCTTAAAGGCCCGCTGAGGACGCCATGTTAGATTGATCCACAGATCCTAAAGCCCCGGTCATCCTGATCTCATGCGTTCAGATAATCAACTCAAAAGTTAAGCTCACATGAAATAACGCTCATGTTAACATGATGCGTTTCATGGCATCTCATCAGAAGGTGTTAGTCTGTGGAATAACTGTAACGATGCACTGAAATATTGTCCAAGTCTATCTAAACTGAAAGTATTATTTAGGAGCCAAATCATTAATGGTTATGAACAGGACTTGTAAAATCCCATTTGTTGTTATTTCTTGTAATTGTAAAAAGTAATTTATTTTTGATTGTTTTGTAAAAAAACAAAAAGCAAACAAATTAACAAGACAAACATGTCGCTGATGACGATGACCTAATGTGTTATTTATAAGAAAAATATATGCTAGAGGGGGTAGGACCAGAAACGTTTTTTTTAAGCTTCTTCTTGCCCCTGTTGAACATGACAGAGACTATCTGAGAATTATTATTGTTGTTTCTTTTTGTTGTACTTTGTTATAATTATCAATTTGAGTGAGAAAAGAAAAAAGGAAAAAAAGAGAATATATATATATATATATTATTGTTGTATGTTTTTGTTTCTGACATGTTCAATAAACTGACCAAAAATAAATAAATGTGTAAACATTAAAGTCAGCTTACATTTTCATAAATGTATGCATGCTGCTTTGTTCATGGTTTGTGCTAACATTAGCAAACATGCCGCTCAGAAGTGCAACAGGTAAAGCAGCGTGTATTGTACGTGTCTTGCTGAGGAGGAGATATTGTGTTTTACCTTTCAGGACATACAATGTGGCACTCCAACGACATGAAGGTCACTGAGTGGGATTCGGCATCTAAACAGTAATCTGTCGCAGTATTGTTTGTCTTTTGTTGACTCAAATTCAATAAAAAAGGCCTTGGGGACCTTCTGTGTCATCTATATATTCCAAGAAAGGTTTAGAGAATATAACTGCCACTTTTATATACATGTGTATATTTTAAAATGTCATCCCAAAATGTCTCCTTTGGGATGAACAAAGAGGATTTCAGCTGGTAAAAAACCCACTTTTCTTTATACTCAGTTAGAGTGCAGTATTCACATGAACGTGAACGAATGCGTCTCCGGCCACATGCCACAAACTATGCATGTTAAATAATTGAAGTGCACATAACATAGCTGCGATAAACAACATGTATCCAATCACAGCATGACATGTCTTCTGTCCGCACTCACTCTGCTCTTACCTGGTCCCAGTCTATACTGCGGAAAAACGTGTGTGACTTGATATCTGTGTAGCCCGTCTCGACCTGGCACCCCAGCCGCTCCTTGGGATCCTGTTGGGACCAAAACAGCTGGTCAGCGAGATAAACAGGAGCATCTGTATTTCAAATAGAGACTAGTCGTTATAATTCAGCATCTGCATGTAAACAACGCAGGCCTACTGTCAGGGTGACTATACGTAGCTCTGCACTAATAAAGTCCAGGGGGGGGGGGTGTCAAAAGATAGCATTCACCCCATTTCCATATTAGATGTTAATAAGAGAAAGAGCCAACGTGGACAATTAGCAATAATGCTGGCCACACATGTTTCATCATGTTTGTGTGCACATGTGGCCCCCCCGCTGCCGCTCAGCTCGGACTGCGCTCTGTTCATCACAACAATTATTCTGAAGACTTAAAGAGAGGAAGTGCGTGTGAAGGCTCATGCTAACAGATACACTAAGACGTCACACACACGCAACCTTGTAGTCGGTAACAAACTGATTAAAAAAAATATATATATATATTTCTTAAAGGGCCGTACCAGTGTAGTGTTGTTACTACAAATCATAAACGTAGTGTGTCCGGCCACTTCCATGTATGTATAGGCTTGAAACCAGAACGAGTCAAATAATAACTCTAGTGTTATATTACCTGTTTATTTTCTTCAACAGATTTCATATGAACACCAGCAGCTCATTGGCTCACAGATGTATCTGAACTGAATTACAATTACTTGGAAAAACCATAAGTAAGTTCTTAAAAAAGGACATACTTGGTGCTCTCGTTAGTGTGTGTGGTCACAGGACAATGTGTGTGGATCAAGTGAAAATAAAGTGTGTTATAAACGTGAACATGTACCCAGTCCAGCAGTGTGATGGCAAACAATCAGCATGTATGTTGTACTATTGCCCCAATGTGTTTTACATCTTACACTTTAAAGTAATGTACATTGTTTTGTTGTGGTACACACTAAACTTTAGTATTAACATGGTTTCCACTTGTATTTATTTGCATTGTATTTGATATTGAGTCAATTAAAAAGGATGGTAAGTAATCAGTTTACATTAATTACATGTTCTGATACCGAGATAAGTTTACATGTTGTACAGGTGATTGGTAATGGGAACTGATACACTGGTTATTATTAGGATGGCACCATTACTGTAGCACAGGACAACATCATACATACTGGCCATGATCCTACACTGAGCCGCAGTGTGCGCACGGACGCACGCACGCACGCGCACACACACACACACACACACACACACACACACACACACACACACACACACACACACGGAGGGCTGTGTTGGGAGGGACTGCTCTCACCTTGTTTAGAAAGCCCTTCAGCACGCTGGCAGCTTTCACTGACAGAGACCTTGGGATGCGAATGGGCTTCTCAAGAATTACTATTGGAGAGAAGAAGAGAGAGAGAGAGAGAGAGAGAGAGAGAGAGAGAGAGAGAGAGAGAGAGAGAGAGAGAGAGAGAGAGAGAGAGAGAGAGGGAGAAAGGAGGGAGATCGTGAGTAGGGAGGAGGATGATTCATAGTCCAACCTGCCTGTGGGTGACCATGTCTGCTGAGTGGGAGTCAAAGGAGGGAGGAGATACAGAGGACTGTTCTCTTCTGATGGTCTGCACACGGCCTTGAGACTCCCACAGCTTTACACTGTCACGCAACCGAGAACAAAAACTCGGTGGAAAATTGTTTTCCCTCAAAATGTAAAAAGGTTATAGCTCCACCTCACACTGTAGCGCTTCAATGCACAGCTCACGGTCCCATTGTCAGTGAGTGCACGTGTACTCTCCATCACTACCATGTGCCAGAATAACAGGAGGGACAGAATAGTGTACACTTTGAATCGGACATGGTGTGCTCGGATCAGGTGTTTCTTTTGAGCCGATTTCAGCTGGTAACAAAACCACTGTTATGTATACTCAGTTGAAGTGCAGTAATGTGAATGAATGAGTCTCCAGCCACATGCCTCATCACGCTATTAGTGCATTCTTTTCCCTGGGTTTTGCCTCTCAGGCTACAGGCTTTTTGTTCCGTCTCATTTGTCACCTCATGTTACTTGTTTTATACGTTTCATGTTTTTCTGCAGCTGTTATTTATTAGTCATGTTTCTACTCAGGTGGACAACATGTATTATCGTACCGGGGTGTTCGGGGTCAGGATGATCTGCAGACTGGTGCTGAAATAAAGAAGTGCCTCAACTCCGTCTTTAATGACGGTTTTTAATGATATCTGCCAGAATTTGAACTGTTGTTCGTAGTTAAGATGCAATTAAAATATGACTTATGATACTCCATGGAGGAAAATGACTTTAGATAAGGTTCATTAAATTAACATTTTTGCCTTTTTTACTTCAAAATGTAAATGAGTGTAAATCAGGTCTATTGACCATAAATAAAACTATATATTAATAAGATGGAATGAAGTTGGCTAAAAAGGTGTAAAACAGAATACGGTGATTCATTATATAAGCTTAATAAAGAGTCAACAAAAGTAGCCAGGAAGACAAAACAAAGGTTACAGAACCATTATTCTGGAAAGCACAATATCCAACTTTGTCATAATGTATTATTTGCTAGATTAATATAAATCGAAATAAATACAACAAACAGAATTCACCAAATTCCATAGTTTTATTTCAATGTGTCCCTCCAGCTTTAACTTTGCTTGGTGTTTGTTTAATGTCGTAAAATAATCCTCTCACTTGTCAGGGAAAGGACACCAGAAACAGAAGAGCACCGCCATGTTCCAACACCACATTAAAGCTGAATACATATTGGTACACAACGGTAAGACTAGTTTAGTTATTTACAGCCGATTTGAGCTTATGATAGATATACAGAAATACTGTTCTATTCATTCAGCCTGATGAATACTCAGAGAGATAACTGGGGAAAAGCTACTTGGTTGACCTGGAGTGAAGATGTTAGCGTTTCTAATATATTTCTGTTATTAAAATTGTACATGCTATTATGTGCTTGGCTCCCCACTGAGTCAAATGTATGTGTGTCTGAAGCTATGGGGTTGCAGCACTGGGACCCGGAGCAGGGCTGGCACGGGGTCCATAGGTGGCATATGGCTGGGCGGCACCTGTAGAGAACGGGTTGGTTTCCGTTGGCAGGAACTGGTGTAAGAACCTGCTGCTCCACCAGCGAGACGGCAGGAGGACGGGCTGGTGGCAGATGCTAGCCGCGAAGCCCTGACTGCCACAGCAGAGACATATTGCGTCACACGAGGCTATATGGAGGAATTTCTGTGATACAGGACTGTGTGGGTGGCTGTGTGAGAGAGGGGGGTCGAGGGAGGGGGTCTATGTGAGGCTACCATATGGCTCCAGGAACACAAATACAGATAATAGAGGGTGTGGTCAAACCAAAACCTTGTTTCCTTTGGTCCGAACCAAAGTTAGCTTTGTTGTTATTGTGTATTAAGTTGTGTCGCTTTTCAATGTAATGTCATTTCCTTGAGAACTGGCCGATCCCGAGACGGTTAAAATCTCACATTGGTGAATGTTAATTACAATATTGTGGTAAACCCTTGAAGGTAATGCATTTGTTTTACAGTCGCTCGTCTAAAACGTGGCTTTTATCCAATGACTGTTTAGAAAGCAAGACAGGGATATAACCATTACCCTGATTCACATTAGGGTCAGATGTCCATCAATCAACCAAGTCTGGAAATGTATGTACTCAGAGGTGTAGTGGGTGGAGGCCATTTGGAGGCATTTGCCCGAGTGTCTTTTCAATGGCGTATGGAGGTAAATACAAGTAAAGCACTACTACATGCAAGACTCACAAGAAACGCCTGGCTCAAAAAGAACTTTTTTTATAGATGCATTCCTCCTGAATCAAATGAGTATTTATTGTGTCTCGTCAAATGTGTTAGTTATGTTTATGTATTATGTTTATGTATTATGTCTGTTTATTTAGGGTCTTCATCTCTAGTCAGTCTCTGAGTTTATTGTCATGTCTCGTTTTCCATTTCCTGTATTTTGTACTTACCTCTTGTCTTTCATTTCAGGCCCTAACCCTAACCCTAACCGGATAATCCAAAGATCAGCTCCTAAGTTCTAACCCTATCTCCTATCCCTTGACCTCTGAGTGAAACGTCACGGGGTTAAGGGATAGTGGATAGGAGAATTCAAAAGGACTTAGGAGAAGAGACTGCGGTACTTTAGAGAATCGACTGCACTTTCACTATCCGACGTGTTTATGATGCGCCAGCGGACGTCATGAATGTGCGTCTGCTGCTGTGGGGAAACCATGGAAACCACAGTTTTCTATACAGCGGACTACAACATGGATGCTTAATAAGAACGAGGGACTACTGTGAACTCATCTAGAGACTCTGCTCCGTGCTCTGATGCTGCTGCTTTGCTTTATGAACGAGGACAACAGAGAAACATATTCTTCATGACCAAAGTTGGAATTTAAATAAAAAAGGAAAGTGAAACTTCTGCTCGTCACCCTCTCCCTCCGGTCCACATTAATACCAATGATCCCAATACGTATGATTGTATGAACTAAAGATCTTAAAATCAATACAGATGTATTTATTATAAACGTTAGTCCTTAACACCTATCACGGTGTATATCACCATTCAAGCATCTTTTAAAAGTTGAACAAACTCCACACAGCTCAGTAAAGACTGTGAAATGTTATTCATTTCTCTTTTTGATTATAATACTGATGAACGTTCAGAACAAAGCACTTTGGCAACTTACCACCTATGTTTTAAAATGCTTTATAAGCACCGTAACTTTCATGATATCATTTCTCGGTCATAATCGGTTGTTTCCGTGAACGGCCGACTGTTGAGTGACGGCAAATGCTGCGCCTGCAAGGCATTGTGGGGCAGCATTTTCTCCTCTCCTTTCGTCAAGAGAGGTCCAGTGGTTCCTAAGTTAAAGGAGGTTATAAAGGAAATTTGAAATCTCCTGTCCTATCATCTAGAGCAGTGGTTCCCAAACTTGTTGTGTCCAAGGCACACCAAAGGACAAGTACAAATCTCAAGGCACACCTATTGTGCAAAATAGCCCTTATAACACGTGTTATCACTCATATCATGTAAAATATCTGTAAATGTGCATAATTATTTACTAATGCCAAATAAAATGTGACAAAGACAACTATATTACGAAATATTTCAGAAATTAATTTGAAACTTTATCAAATTAGGCTTCATCAAAGCAGCAACACACTGATTTACACCAGACAGGTCACACAATTAAAAATGAGGCAAAGGAAACTCAGCAGAAATTCAACTGTCAATGCAAGGAAGCTGCACTGTGGTCCTGAACTACAAATTATAAATGTAACATTTCAGCAATCAGCATTAAAACATGTGCTATTATAAATATTTTGCCGACTTACAAATTAGTGAGATACATGTACCTGTCGGGGCGCGCAGAATTTTTTAATCCTTGGTGGCACTGAGGAGAAGGCCACTCGCAAGTCCTGTTCAACAGAGAGCCGTGACCTCCTGTTGTTCTTCATGTAAATCAGAGTAGAGAACGCCAACTCCAGAGATGGGGTCGTTACTAAAAAAATGTAATATATTACACTACTTCGTTACTTTACTCGTTACTTTACTCGTTACTTTACTCGTTACTTTACTCGCCGAGCACGTACGAACTGCGCATGCGTGAGTGGCAATAACTTTCCTTACCAGCAGGCGGCGGTAGTGTGTATTTGTCATTCAAAACAGGCAACAACCGGAAGACAGAGAAGAAGAACAGACTACGTGATATAAACAAACAACACATAGCGTGTGCGGTAGCTTCACCTTAGCATGTGTTCTTTGCAGGTGCTTGTTGAGGTTTGACGTGGTGTTTCCAGCAGTGGATAACAGCTTCTGGCCTGGACACAGTTTGCACCTCACCGTCACATTCCTGTCTATTCTTCGGACGAACTTCAAATAATGGGCATACCTCCATCCCTCGAAAGTTATCACTGACTCAGCCATGTTTATGCAGCACTGCACGTGGAGATGTGGACGCGCAAGTCGCGCAGATTACGTACATATAAACCTACAAAGTACTGATATAGTAAATTAAAAAATAATAATTTGTGTGTAGTTGTATATTGCAATAATAACGTATAATTGTCACAAAATCCCACGGCACACCGTTTGGGAACCACTGATCTAGAGCAGTGGTTCCCAACCTGGAGGGCACCACAGATCGCAGGGGGGGCGCCAGGCCTCAGATGATTTGAGGCCAAATATAATATTTAGACTTTTTTTTTTACATATAATTGTAAAGCAATACATGATTGTCACTAAAAAAAAAAACCTTGTCTCTACATTACAATAAAATATAAAAAAGAATTGATTAATTAATTTTAATAACAATTCAAGTTAGTAGCTATTAAAGGCATAAAAAGACTTTAATAGAAATGTTTCTTCTGCCCGTAAATTGTCCAAACCAGGCTTGTCTGGATAAGCGCATTTTTAAAACATAGTCATTTGTCCATGCCGGTTTCAGTTGGATTATTTGTCACAGTTGCTCCGATCAGATCGGTCTCCTCCATTTTGTAGATTAATTACGACTTTTGAATCCACATAAACACATCGGCAAAATCCGGCTTACTTTGAGCTTGTGTTTTAAACAGTTTAATCCCTCTGTGAATTGTTTCCACTTCCGCGCTGTCCTTTCATTTCTTCATACAGCGGGAATCCAAATGAATTAATCCAATAACCATCAAAGTCACTCCAATAGTGCTCCTTAATTACGCTTTCATCCTCCTTTAACAACATACTTCACATTCATCTAGTTTGTGACAGTAGTTGTAGCATTTTTGAGACTTTTAAACTTTAAATACCCCCCCCCCCCCTAGTGTGTGTGTGTCATTTGGGGGGGCTCTTGGGAAAAAAGGTTGGGAACCACTGATCTAGAGAATTGGAACGGCACTTATCATGGCTGCCACTGAGGGACTTCCGGGTCATTTCACTCCGTTAGGAAGGTTCCTAAGCTAAATGGACTATTCCACTTCAGCCCCTGTTTCTTGCTCCCCTTGTGTGCCATCATCAGTGTCTGCCCCGCCCCTGATTGTTTCCACCTGTTCCCACTCACCTCATGTTTAAATAGTCCTGTCTCTCCCCTGTCCTTTGTCAGTTCGTCTTGTTTGTTTCTCCGAATGGTCGTGCCAAGCCTCAGCTCAGAAAGGATCGCTTTCAATTCAATTTTAATTTTGTAGGCTTAAGTTTTTCTTAAGTTCTCTTTTTGTTATGCCTAGTTGTTTCTGCCTTTTGTTATTTCCAGTACCTACTCTGTTAAGAGGGATTACCTGATCTGTGAAATTAAAATGAAATTTTTTTACATTCAAGACTTTGTCTCTGGGTCGTGCATTTGGGTTAATCAGTTTGAGTCGAGATCCTGACAGTATTACCAAACAGATAAGGTTACAGCAGCTTAAATAATGAGCGTTTACCACACTGTGCAGAACACAAGTCAGTAGACTGTGGTAGTAAGCTCGCTCCTGTCAACCTAAAGTAAAGCCTTGTTATTAATATTTAAGAGCAAATAAATGTTTATTTGTTAGGGTTACATGGACATTAAAATGTCAATCTGAACTAGGTCTTATCATTACAGTAATATGTCTCACATTGTCCCACACAAACACACTCTTTGTCCCACATGTGGCTTGTTGGCCCCTGGCCCCCCTGGCCCCCCTGGCTGCAGGCCTACACATAGAAGGGATGTATGGTAACTGCACGTAGCAGTGAGGGACATCCTCTCATCTGCACAAGTTCCACATCTACTCAAGGCTTTCTGTGGGCCTCCAAATATGTTCAAAACAATGTCCCCGACCGTATGTTCCCGCCTTTGAGACATGTGCACAGGTATCATTTGGAGACATACTGTATGTGTGGCTGGACACCATTCTCCGTAGATGCAGAATGATAAAATACCTTTATCATTTGACACTTGAAGCACTCACAGACACTATTGAGAGAAAATAAATAAAGTAACCGAGGCAAATTCCATCAGTGCATGCTCAAAATGCTGCTTCTCTTCAGCGTCAAAGGCATTGGCACGTTTACACAGAGCTGTAGACGGATGCACTGCGATGTACCGTGGGACATTATGAGGAAAGACTCACAACTCAGAACAGTTATTATGGCATCATTACTTTCATCCTTCATTTGGAAAACCATCAGATACAGCTATCCAACACAACAATGATCGGCAGATATAGAGCATTGTGGGATGTTGACACACATTTGTCTCTCAAGCGAACTGGCAATCGAAACCCCCGACGCCACAGCGTTACATTCATTACTCAAATATTCATTTCTTGCTCAGCTCACATGCAACAGATTTTCTTAATGTGCTTTAAAACAGTGGTTCTCAACTAGTCAGGCCTCGGGACCCACTTTTGGGTCGCGACCCACCAGTTGAGAAACACTGCTTTAAAACATTAAGAAACCAGTTTTTTTTTTTTTCTGCCTGACCACCATATCGTCATCCAATGGGGTTTAAGAGACCATATACTCTGCCAACAGAGTATTAAACTCATACATCGTCACTTTTGAGGTAGAAATAAACACAGACAAAAAATGTACATCAATAGGAAATAAAAACTAAATACCAAAATGAGTGCATGTTCTCCAACGGTTATTTTCCTTAGCCTTATTAAATTATATCACTAATGTAAATGCAACAATAAGTTATTCAAATGCCAATAAATCTCACAAACTAAAATAAAACAAGAGTGGATTGAGAGACGACAGCAAACTAAAGCTAATTAACATGTGAGAGAAATAACATTAGCTTTATTTCTGAGGTTCACTCATTTGAATGAAGCATACAGACCCATCTAAGGCTGCGGCCCCACGAGGACGAAAACGGCTAAATGCATAGGATTAACGCAAACGCAATCGCAAACGGCTTCCGTCCACATGCAATAATTATCCGGATAGTGTCTGCCCACACGAGACCGCTCCGTTTAGCTCCAACCGCTGGAGAAGCTGCAGTACATATGCAGGAGCCTGTAGGTGGCGCTGTAACTTCCTCCACAAAAGCAGCGAAGAAGAAGGTTGTCATGGTTGCCCTTCTGTTTATTCTCCGCGGTGGGGGCCGAGGGAACCGGGCAGAGTTTTTCGCCAGTCAGCGTGTATTAAAGTTGAAATCTTCCGGACAAAATTATAAAAGTGCCGGTCAAAGGTCTTCTTTGTTATTTATTGAGCTTTAAAACAAATGAATAACGCCTGGATTTACAAACACACATACATCCTTTACAGCCCAGAGGTGATTGTTATTGACATGGCATCTGTTTTCCACACTCTCAGTTATGCGTCACAAAGGGTTAAACTAACATGTTTTTGTTTAAATGGCACCAAACAGCCTGCCAGACGCTCTCAATACTCATATTTGATTTCCCAATATCCCTCTACTGCAGTGTTTCTCAAAGTTTTTCATACCAAGGACCACTTAACCAATAAAAAAACACTCGCGGACCACCTAACTCCACAAATATCAAAAAACACATCGTTTTTCTAGAACAGATTATAAATCACCTGAAAATGGTACAAACAAGTGGCAACATGTGTGATGAAGGTGTTGCGCTGGGCTATATCATGCAATCGAAAGTGCAACTTAACCTCCCTCCATTGCGGAGATATTCCCGCGAGAGTGCGGAAAACTGAAATGTATTTATTTATTTATTTCAATTGTGAAATGTTACCAATATACTCACGGACCACTAGGGGGCGCTCACGGACCACCAGTGGTCCGCGGACCACACTTTGAGAAGCACTGCTCTACTGCTAATCCATAAAGCACAGGATGTAGTGAGGAGCTGGAGACACCCCTGATCACGAAACAGGGACCGACATTACAGAATATAACTAAAAACTGCTGTATGACTTTTCTAAATAAACAACTTTAAAGTGAAAATATACTTTTGTAAATATGTATTTAGTGATTAAGAACTGCAGAAACATCCATCATTTATAATCCAATTTAAACAGTTTTGAGAAAGAAATACCCCCCCAAGGCTATTATTGTCTGTCTAACACTGGTTGCCATGGTATTTGTTCAGAAATGTATGATCTCCACAAGATGATTACAAATGATTTATAATATTTTCGCCAGCTCCTTCATCAGGACAACATTTTCCTCGGTTTTTATTCTGTTGGTCAAATTTCCATGCAGCATATTTTTTAAAAGCACAGTCGTGCCTCCCCAAAGAATGAAAACATGTTCAGACCCAGCTATCATTTGATCATTTATGATAGCTGTTTCATAATATTACTTTTTGGTATTGTTGCTTTAACGTTATGCCTCATAACCGTAAAATACATGTGTTTTACTGACAGCATTGATGAACTACACGTGCAATAAAAAGTAAAGCGCAGTAAAAGGGTTTCAAAATAATAACCTGTGTTTTCGCGGTCCTAGACGGCCGTGCCTACAGGTGTGTATCTCACATGTGTGTATCTCACATGTGTGTATCTCACATGTGTATATCTCACATGTGTGTATCTCACATGTGTGTATCTCACATGTGTATATCTCACATGTGTGTATCTCACATGTGTGTATCTCACATGTGTATATCTCACATGTGTGTATCTCACATGTGTGTATCTCACATGTGTGTATCTCACATGTGTATATCTCACATGTGTGTATCTCACATGTGTGTATCTCACATGTGTATATCTCACAGGTGTGTATCTCACATGTGTATATCTCACATGTGTGTATCTCACATGTGTATATCTCACAGGTGTGTATCTCACATGTGTATATCTCACATGTGTGTATCTCACATGTGTATATCTCACAGGTGTGTATCTCACATGTGTGTATCTCACAGGCGTGTATCTCACAGGTGTATATCTCACATGTGTGTATCTCACAGGTGTGTATATCTCACATGTGTGTATCTCACATGTGTGTATCTCACAGGTGTATATCTCACATGTGTGTATCTCACAGGTGTATATCTCACATGTGTGTATCTCACAGGTGTATATCTCACATGTGTGTATCTCACAGGTGTGTATCTCACAGGTGTGTATCTCACAGGTGTATATCTCACATGTGTGTATCTCACAGGTGTATATCTCACATGTGTGTATCTCACAGGTGTGTATCTCACAGGTGTGTATCTCACAGGTGTATATCTCACAGGTGTGTATCTCACAGGTGTATATCTCACATGTGTGTATCTCACAGGTGTATATCTCACATGTGTGTATCTCACAGGTGTATATCTCACATGTGTGTATCTCACAGGTGTATATCTCACATGTGTGTATCTCACGTGTGTATCTCTCACATGTGTGTATCTCTCACGTGTATCTCTCACATGTGTGTATCTCACAGGTGTATATCTCACAGGTGTGTATCTCACATGTGTGTATCTCACAGGTGTATATCTCACAGGTGTATATCTCACATGTGTGTATCTCTCACGTGTATCTCTCACATGTGTGTATCTCACAGGTGTATATCTCACATGTGTGTATCTCACATGTGTGTATCTCTCACATGTGTGTATCTCACAGGTGTATATCTCACATGTGTGTATCTCACAGGTGTGTATCTCACAGGTGTATATCTCACAGGTGTGTATCTCACAGGTGTATATCTCACAGGTGTGTATCTCACATGTGTGTATCTCACAGGTGTATATCTCACATGTGTGTATCTCACATGTGTGTATCTCTCACATGTGTGTATCTCTCACGTGTATCTCTCACATGTGTGTATCTCACAGGTGTATATCTCACAGGTGTGTATCTCACATGTGTGTATCTCACAGGTGTGTATCTCACATGTGTGTATCTCACATGTGTGTATCTCACAGGTGTATATCTCACATGTGTGTATCTCACATGTGTGTATCTCACAGGTGTATATCTCACATGTGTGTATCTCACAGGTGTGTATCTCACAGGTGTGTATCTCACAGGTGTGTATCTCACAGGTGTGTATCTCACAGGTGTGTATCTCACAGGTGTGTATCTCACAGGTGTGTATCTCACAGGTGTGTATCTCACAGGTGTGTATCTAACCTTGGAAGAGGTACTCCTCTGTGTTCATGTCAGGATTGTCGGTGATAATATCAAAAGGGGATCTCCCAGCCATCATTTCAAACATCAGCACGCCCAGAGCCCACCAGTCCACGCTGAAGCCTGGGGGGGGGCACAACAAAAACATTCTTAAGACAAACAAGACTCAGAGAAACTAATGATCATTGTTATGAATGACCAACTCAGGCATGTTTGGTCAAAGGTGAAAGATGTTCTCTCTGTCCACGCACTACTACTAAGACATGTGATGCAGTTAAGGCTAATTACACATCAGTGTTTAGTCCCTCTACTCCTGGGACATGTCTCCGTGCTCTCATGTTCAAAAAGCTCTTTATTTCTCTCATACGCCTGTGCTGCAGCACCTCTTTTCACCCTCTGTCTGAAACCAGAGCCCAGTCTGCTCTGATTGGTTGGCTCAACCGCTTAGAATTGTCCCGCCCCTTGGCCTATCACGTCCATGTGTTAGAGCACTAGCCAATAGAAGTACATGTTATATAGGGATGTCACTATATTAAGGAAGTAAACAGACCACTTGCATGCACACACACCTATAGAACACACACACTGCAGGAGAGGGAACACCCAACACACACAATAGGGCCTTACATGGTGTTGATCCTAGCGTTTATTTCCGATTTGCTTTTCAACCGATGAACCCTCTAAAATCCTTTTAATTATACCTCCATTTAAAACAAAGATCCACTGTGAGGCGTCTTTTTGTAATTACGGCCCACAACTGAACGTTCATGCTTTTAAGAGCAGTGTCCTGTGTTTATGGACTTCTGTTGGTATTTACAATCAAACATATTTCTTGTTGTTCGGTACTCACCGTAGTCCTCTCCTCGGAGGATCTCAGGGGCGATGTAGTTGGGTGTTCCACAGAAGGTACTGGTGGTGTCCCCTGGTCGGATCCCCTCCTGGTGAGGTGTAGGAGGAGGAACAGGGTGGAGTGATAGTAAATAAAGTATATGATGTGCGAGAGGACAAAAAACAAAGGAATCAGTACTTCCAGTCGATACTGATCTTCTGCATTATTGATCATCCACGCTCGCCGTCCACACAACGCGTGTCTTACCTTGCACATGCCGTAGTCGGTGAGCTTGATGTGTCCCTCGTGATCCAAGAGAACGTTGTCCAGCTTCAGGTCTCGGTAGATGATGCCCTTTTCATGCAGGAAGTTCAGAGCGATACAGATTTCAGCAGCATAAAATCTGTGAAGAGAGAAATGCACAGAATGATGTTTCTGACCTGTCCTCTGGTACACAACACGACAGGTGATCTATAGCCTGTGGTAGCTGCACACGTGCTGCCTTCACTCATAAAAGGATTAACACACAGCTGGTGCTTTCACTCTCTTGGAGCACTCCAGGTGAAACATATATGTTGTGGTTCTTTTTAACATCTCTACAGCATGTATGCTCTATTCGATGCATGTTGATGGGGCAGCCACCATTTTAGCCGAGCCCTGATCGATTCAAACTCCATTCAGAGAACAAGAAACGAGGTCTGCTTGTCTTCTTCAGACAGACTTGACAAAGCATGACTTCTGAACTTTTTACAAATCAGCGTCAAGATGCATGTATCTCTTTTTTTACAAATCACCGTAGTAAAGCAGATAGACGGGAATGAACACAATTGACCACATGGTCTAAAGTGCCAAGGTTGGAGAGTGCATTCATGGCCCCCAGAGGATGGACCCATTCCATTCTGAACACTGTAAGCTTTAATCATCAAGACTACATGTCTTCTGATCAGACAGACCACCAGGGTATCTGCTGAGGACATACATGCTACAAAAGTAATGAACCGACTTGAACCAACCACGCTCACGACTAACTTGTTACCCTTCTGAAAGCCGCAGCCTCCAGGGCTGAAGACCCCTTTAACGAGGGGAGATGTTAAGTACATGTTCACTGTGCCTCCAAATCATTACTCAAACTTAAAAAAATAAATGATAGCAGCCGTGCAGCAGGCATGATTATTTCTAATTGATCAGTGATTTGTAGAGGTGCAAAGAGCTTCCTTAAGTGGATTATTCCCCTCGTGGTGAACATATATTTATAGCAAACATAAGCCCCTTGTTTTGCCCGTGATTGGATGTTCTTGTTGTGCTTCGTGGTGAGTCAGTAGCGTTTCCTCTCCATGTGTAGGTAGCGTGTGTTCTGTCTCTGGGAGATAAGCTTTCATTAACAGTGACGGCCCCCCCCCGCCTGCTGTAAGTCCACGATTGTCAAACAGTGAGGGAGAGACTGTCGTGGAGACATGTTTGACATCACGAATCCCACATCGCTCCCCCGCGCTCTCTCTGTGACAGCCTCCATTGTACGCCGTGGCTCTGGCGCTTACATCACACTGATAGAAGCTGCAGCCTATCAGCAGCATCCATCGCCCACCGGCCCGCCTCCCCCACAGCGCGGGGGAATGCAGCAGGGCTCCCTCTAAGTGCGCTGCTCATGAATATGTACAATCATGATGAGTGATTAACATGCTGCTTTGCATATGTACAGCCAAGTCTCCGGAATACAGATTGCAGGGCCGATAGGGGCCCAGCGGTGCCTCTCTAAATTACCCAGCCTTTGATCCAGCATTTATCAGAGCCGCAGTTGGAATGCCCCGCAAGTGCGCAGGCACAATGAATTATGGGTGCTCATTATATTTCTCAGTGGGGGAAAAGAAGTGTTACATTGGGTGTTGGCACGGCAGCCACGTGCATGGAGCTGCTGAAGCACCGCATTGGGGTTTGTGAGGAGAAGAGGTTTGTGGTGCAGCAGCGCTGGAGACTGGGGATCCTCTAACACGCACTCTCAGGGCTTTCATAAGACTGATGCTTTATGTTCTAGCAAGCATACTACACACCCTGTGCTTTACACAACATACTTTAAAGAGGACATGGGACGTGTCTCCAGTCTTTAATGTTCAGAAAGCTCTTTCATTCTCTCATGCTGCCTGTGCTGCAGCACCTCTTTCACCCTCTGTCTGAAACCAGAGCCCAGTCTGCTCTGATTGGTTAGCTGGCCAGCTTGTGATTGGTCAACAGCTTAGAGATGTCCCGCCCCTGAGCCTTTCACGTACAATGCGTTGGAAGCTAGCCAATAGAAGCACGAGTGTTACAAAGTGATGTCACTATGTTAATGAAGAAAACAAATGAGTCCAATTGAGGCGTTTCAGGCAGTGTGTGGGAGAGAAACTCCCCACACACACACACACACACACACACACACACACACACACACACACACACACACACACACACACACACACACACACACACACACACACACACACACACACACACACACACACACACACACACACACACACACACACACACACCTCCTGTATAGAACACACTGCAGAGAAGACAGATGTGTTTCCTGTGTAGCTACCACTCACACATCCACACACTCGCTCTGATCACCAGGGCGCTCCTGGAGGCCCTCAGCAGTCCCTGGTCCCGGCTTTTGATTTTTAAAGTACACCATTTGGCAAAGATAAAGCGATGCAGACGAGCTATATGTGTACAGGAACAGGATGCTCACCGTGCATGTTCTTCCGGAAGCTTCCTTTGCCGTTGCATATGAAACATCATGTCCCCGCCGTTCACATATTCAATCACCAGGAATAACCTGCAAAACGAGCATGATGGGAACATCTCGTCTTAATAGGCAGAAATAAAGAGATACATAAAGAGACACTCTTCTAAAGAAAGAATTACACCACGTTATTATTTTTCACGAGTGAAAACTGAGGACACATCGAAGCAGAAGGCCATTAGGAGATCATAATAATGTGAATAATATATAAGGTAATGAAAGGGAAGGAAAACTATCAAAATATCCATATAATATTCATAACATATACAATATCCACATAATGTTGTGGTTGCATCTTCAACATGTTGGAGCTTCTGATGTATTTGCACCTGAAGAACTAACATGGTGATACTGCATGGAATGATAGGATATACAGCAGCTTGATGAGTGAATAGAGAGCAGGGCCCCATCAGAGAGTACTCTGAGAGGCCCTGTCAGGTGTGTGAGCGGCAGCTGAGATGTCAGCCTCCTCGTGCTCTTACCGACTTTCTGTCTGGAAACAGGAGTGGAGGCCTACTAGGAATGGATTGGTGGACGCCTGCTCGAACACATGCTTCTCTGTCTGCACCCAGTCGATATCCTGGAGAGAGGGGGGGAGACGCACGGAGAGATAATGTATTAACAATCAATGTGTCTGATCGATACACTTTCTGTGTGGTTAAACAGAGAGGGGGAGACACGCACAGATACACACTCCTATGAGAGGGGCTTACCTCCAGGCTCTGGCCATTACCCAGGGCGTTGTTAGTGAGAGGTACAGGGCCACTCCAGGCTGCAAACCCCTCCCAGATCTACCCAAAGACCGGTAGCTTCCTGAGGAGCCGCCGTGTGCCTTTGGTCAGTGGACTGCGTTGGCCATGTCAGAGGAAACGGAGCAGCTATTCACCGTCTTACCTTTATTCTGAAGCTCTTTTCATAACGTCTGTCAAGCCCTTACATTTGCTTTGTGCTTCGCAATATGGAAATAAAGAGTAAGGCGGAAATGAAAGCAACAGCATTAATGCTCTATTCAGAGCTGAGGTGTGAAACTCGTTGGAGTTCAGGGGCCACATGTGACCTCACGTGGGCCAGACTGGTATAATCCAGCATAACAACCTATAAATAACCACCATTTCAAATTGTTCCCTGAAAATGTTCACATGTAATGAACTATCTATACACAGCACCGTACACACTGAAGGGGGCGCTGCCTTGACAATGTGAACGTACCAAATGCATACAAGTTGTGAAAACTGGGGTTCATGTCTTCTCTGTAATCTGTACACTCTGAAAAGTCATCCCGTGGGCCAGATTGGAGCCTCTGGGGGGCAGGTGTTGGCCCCCGGGCCATATGTTTGACACCCTGAATTAGACAATGTGATGTTTGATCTGAACTCCATGCAGAAAACAAGAATTGAAGAAGTTGTTTTCTTGTTTACTGCAGAAAGACTTCACAACGCACCCTTTTACCAATTAGCATCACGATGTAGGTATATTATATTGTCAACATTTGTACCCAATATTATCATGACACAAATTGGGAGAGGTTCAAAAGTCGGGTTGATATCGCTGTGTTAAACCAGATGCATGAATACGATGACCCCACAGGGGAAACCAGAGCGGCAGAGCCAATCGTGGCCCTGGAGGACAGACCCTTTCCACTCTGAAGACAAACAGTGCAGATAACTCAGTCAGCTGCTAAAAACATGCTAATGCTAACAGAAGGAAGAAAGCCACTCTACCAGCGAGTGTCCTGCAAACAGATTACAACATAAATGCACTTTCAGGTTCATCTCTATCTGAAGGTAAAGCATGCAGTGAGGGGCTGCCGTGTTGGAGCTGAGAGAGATGTGTCTGCTATTGTGGTAACTCGTTATAGTGTGTGCAGGCAAAGACATTACAGATGGAATTATTATTATTTGACTAGGGTTTATGAAGTCTTTTAATCGTACGCTGTAGCACAGTCAGACCAGTTTTAAAGAAGATATTTTTTTATTTTGTAAGGTTAAAAAAAGACAAATCTGGTTCAATCCTACATTTTCCTTTGAATTAAAACACATAATACATTTTGAAAGTAATTGCCGGACTTTTTAAATGCTCCGGAGTTATTCTAATTCTTTGGATAACTGAAGCGAAACTCAACAGCGGGTAAAAAGGAAGGCGTTTAAATAATACAAAAGGTTCCTTTAAGTATGGCCACTGGCATGAATAACCTTCAGTATCTGCGCAAAGATCCGTTTTCCAGCACTGGTATCAGTCAGCTGTGGTTTGAATTGTCCGCACTTCAGTCCCAGAGCTGAGTGCCTAGCCTGAGCCGAGGATGTTTTATGCCAATTTAAAGTGTCATTAAGTTGATGATGGTTAATCTTTTATGTATATGTTGTACTTGATACTAAATCCCTCCTGGTCAACTCATTATTACTTGAGGAATCTCTAATTATGCAGAATATGCGAGGACAACATCTCTCGTATTGGCCCCTTTAGTAGCGTGTCTGAGAGAGCTCCCTTTGATGCCAGTACCAAAGAGATACATTATTAAATGAGTGTGCGTGAGTAGAGCCATGAATACATGAATGTCCTATCACAACATTAGAAAGATTGTTTCCTTAAATCCCATTCATTAGGGTAAAACTGCATTCGTGGATCTTTTGCTTTTGTCACAAGTCATTAGGATTGAACAATGTTTTAAAATGAAAGTGTGTATATGTGGAAGAGAAGAACATATTAGAAGATGTTGAGTGGAGTTATGCAGCCTGTGACAGGTGTTGGGTGCTGCAGGAGCTGCGGAGCTGCGGACAGTGATCCTGGTAGGAAACATCAGCCTGTGTTTTCACTTTACTGTTCAGGAGTTATCTGTTGAGCAATATCGCCATCTAGTGGGCTCCCACAGCACCAACAACTGAACAATCAACAGGCGGAAGCACTCATCACAATTTAGTTTTACATTTCTTTTAAACGTTTTTTTAGGATATTTGCAATTGTGTTGCATGAATCCAACTGCCACATATCAGATTTCGCATATCAGTTTTTGTTGGTGTGCAATGATTCTCTGACGAGCTTTGATTGATTGCTTCCTCCTGTTGATTGTTCAGTTGTTGGTGCTGGGGGATTGCACAATTGTATTACAGTGGGGCAAACAAGTATTTAGTCAGCCACCAATTGTGCAAGTTCTCCCACTTAAAAAGATGAGAGAGGCCTGTACAGTAATTTTCATCCTAGGTACACTTCAAGTATGAAAGACCGGAAGGGGTGGAAAGAATCCAGGAAATCACATTGTAGGATTTTTAATGAATTAATTGTTAAATTCCTCGGTAAAATAAGTATTTGGTCACCTACAAACAAACAAGATGTCTGCCTCTCACAGACCTGTAACTTCTTCTTTAAGAGCCTCCTCTGTCCTCCACTCGTTAACTGTATTAATGGCACCTGTTTGAACTCGTTATCAGTATAAAAGACACCTGTCCACAACCTCAAACAGTCACACTCCAAACTCCACTATGGCCAAGACCAAAGAGCTGTCAAAGGACCAGAAACAAAATGGTAGACCTGCACCAGGCTGGGAAGACTGCATCTGCAATAGGTAAGCAGCTTGGTGTGAAGAAATCAACTGTGGGAGCAATTATTAGAAAATGGAAGACATTACAAGACCACTGATAATCTCCCTCGATCTGGGGCTCCACGCAAGATCTCACCCCGTGGGGTCAAAGTGATCACAAGAACGGTGAGCAAAGATCCCAGAACCACACGGGGGGACCGAGTCCATGACCTGCAGGGAGCTGGGACCAAAGTAACAAAGGCTACCATCAGTAACACACTACGCCGCCAGGGACTCAAACCCTGCAGTGCCAGACGTGTCCCCCTGCTTAAGCCAGTACATGTCCAGGCCTGTCTGAAGTTTGCTAGAGAGCATTTAGATGATCCAGAAGAGGATTGGGAGAATGTCATATGGTCAGATGAAACCAAAATAGAACTTTTTGGTAAAAACTCAACTAGACGTGTTTGGAGGAGAAAGAATGCTGAGTTGCATCCAAAGAACACCTACTGTGAAACATGGGGGTGGAAACATCATGCTTTGGGGCTGTTTTTATGCAAAGGGACCAGGACGACTGATCCGTGTAAAGGAAAGAATGAATGGGGCATGTATCGTGAGATTTTGAGTGACAACCTCCTTCCATCAGCAAGGGCATTGAAGATGAAACGTGGCTGGGTCTTTCAGCATGATAATGATCCCAAACACACCGCCCGGGCAACGAAGGAGTGGCTTCGTAAGAAGCATTTCAAGGTCCTGGAGTGGCCTAGCCAGTCTCCAGATCTCAACCCCATAGACATTTTTTGGAGGGAGTTGAAAGTCTGTGTTGCCCAGCGACAGCCCCAAAACATCACTGCTCTAGAGGAGATCTGCATGGAGGAATGGGCCAACATACCAGCAACAGTGTGTGAAAACCTTGTGAAGACTTACAGAAAACGTTTGACCTCTGTCATTGCCAACAAAGGGTATATAACAAAGTATTGAGATGAACTTTTGTTATTGACCAAATACTTATTTTCCACCATAATTTGCAAATACATTCTTTCAAAATCAGACAATGTGATTTTCTGGATTTTTTTTTTTTCTTCTCATTTTGTCTCTCATAGTTGAGGTATACCTAGGATGAAAATTACAGGCCTCTCATCTTTTTAAGTTGGAGAACTTGCACAATTGGTGGCTGACTAAATACTTTTTTGCCCCACTGTATTTAATGTAATTGACTTAAAAGACAATAACAAGTCAGGAGGAAGCCAGTCTAATTGAGGCCCATCAGCTGTGATCTGAGGCCACTCCCCCCACTTCCCCCACAGAAACTGTATTTAAATCTCATCCTAATCACTGACCTGCCAGTGTGCAACTCGATTTCGACAGGAAAGCAACTGGAGACTTCTAGAATTGTGTGAGTAACATTCTGTTTTTAGACTTCTCTGTTTCAGTGTGTGTACTCTGTATACATGCTCTGTAGTTGATCTGACTGGAATTGTGTCTGTCAGGCAGAAACTTGGGACAGGTAATTTGACTGAAACCTTAAAACTGAACTAACTGACAGCTAGGGTTAACTTTGATTTAAACATTTGTAGAATACTAAGAGCTTTATTGAGTAGGTGTAACTGTATTAAGGGTTAAACTCATAACTTTATAACTTAGGGTTTAATGTAATTGACTTAAAAGACAATAACAAGTCAGGAGGAAGCCAGTCTCTATTTCCTTTTGAGGGCCACCAGCTGCAGAGAGTGAACTGATTAAAGGGACGTGGCCCCACAGCTGTGAGAACTCAGCAATCAGGTGTCCATTAGGTTCCACTTTCATGGAATGTCAGCTTCAGCGTCAGACAGGCTAAGACTGGCAAAGACATTAGAGTCCTGCGGGAGTCAAAGACTGGCAAAGACATGAGAGTCCTGCGGGAGTCACGAGGGAGGCAAAGAGGAGGCAAATCCTACTTTGATTGAGCTAAGTGTCGCTGGTGTTTTATTTTATTTGGTTGTTTAGCCCCTCATGCTATAATCATGTGTATTTTCTCCATTCCTGTTTGTGTCTTCTCGCAATTATCACTGGCCCCGTGTATCTCGTAATCGATATAACCGGCCTGCTCTCGTCTATCCCACATGCTCCACTGAGATCCAACATCTAGTTTCAGGCGGCCTGTGGAACTGCCAGTCAGCTGTTCCTAAGGCTGACTTAATCTCTGGCTACGCTTCCCTGCAGTCTCTGGATTTGCTTGCTCTCACTGAGACGTGGATTACTCCATCCAACACATCCACCCCAGCAGCTCTCTCCACAGCATATTCCTTCTCCCATACACCCAGACCCACTGGCAGAGGAGGTGGCACTGGTCTCCTGCTCTCTCCCAAATGGAGCTTTTGCCTCTTCAAGCTACCTAACTTCACTCCTTCCACCTTTGAATTCCATGCCGTCACAGTAACCCATCCCATACAATTAACCATTGTTGTTCTCTACCGTCCACCAGGCGCCTTGGGGGACTTCTTGGATGAATTAGATCATCTCCTCTCACACATCCCTGAAACTGGCCCTCTCGCTGTACTTCTCGGAGACTTCAACCTCCAGACGGGGAAGATAGACTAACTAACATCTCTGTTAACCGCCTTTGCTTTCTCACTGTCTCCGTCCCCACCAACTCATAAAGCTGGCAATATTCTTGATCTCATATTCTCAAGGAACTGCGCTACTTCTAACCTCTCTGTAAACCCGCTCCACACATCCGATCACTTCCTCATTTCATTCTCTCTACCCCTTTCCAAACATAACAAACTAATCTCTTCTCATCCTGCACCTGTTCTCCGTAACCTTCGTTCCCTCTCCCCCTCTACCTTTGCCTCCTCGGTGCTCTCAGCCCTCCCTTCCTCTGACTCGTTCCAACTCCTGCCTCCAAACTCTGCTGCAGAAACTCTCCTCTCTACTCTCTCATCCTCTCTGGACTCTCTCTGTCCTCTCACATCTCGGCAGGCTCGCCAGTCCCCTCCTGCTCCCTGGCTAAATGACGCACTGCGTGCTAATAGAACCGTCCTTCGGGCAGCAGAGCGGAAACGGTGGAAATCCAAACACCGTGACGACCTCCTAACCTATCAGGCTCTCCTCTCCTCTTTCTCTGCTTCCATCTCTCAGACAAAAAGCACTTTCTTTCAAGATAAGATCCAATTTTCCTATTCCAATCCTAAAAAACTCTTTTCCATCTTCTCCACCCTCTTGGACCGCCCCAAAGCCCCTTCCCCCTCCTCCCTTCTGTCAAGCGACTTTGTTAACCACTTTGAAAAAAAGGTTGATGATATTCGCTCTTCTTTTTCTGACTCACCTCTACTCACCGCTGGGTCACCAGACCCTCCTTTCACCCACACACTAACCTCCTTCTCCCCTCTCTCGCCAAGTGAGGTTCTTACCCTCATTTCCTCTGCCCGCCCTACCACCTGTCCTCTGGACCCTATCCCTTCAAACCTCCTTCAGACTATCGCACCTGATATTCTACCGTTTCTCACCCATTTCATCAACACTTCTCTAACTTCTGGTCACTTTCCAAACAGTCTCAAGGAGGCAAGAGTAAACCCTCTCCTGAAGAAACCCACTCTCGACCCGTCTGATGTTATAAACTACAGGCCTGTCTCTCTCCTCCCGTTCCTGTCTAAAACACTTGAACGCGCTGTCTTTAAACAACTCTCCTGTTATCTCCATCAGAACAACCTTCTGGATCCGCACCAGTCTGGTTTCAAGGCAGGTCACTCCACAGAAACTGCCCTCCTTGCTGTCACTGAGGAACTGCACACTGCTAAAGCAGACTCCCTCTCCTCTGTCCTCATCCTGTTGGACCTGTCTGCTGCATTCGACACGGTGAACCATCAGATCCTCCTTCGCACTCTCCAAGAACTTGGAGTTTCAGGCTCTGCACTTTCCCTCCTCACCTCATACCTCAAAGACCGCACCTACAGGGTTACTTGGAGAGGGTCCGAGTCCGACCCTTGTCAATTAACTACAGGGGTCCCTCAGGGCTCTGTTCTTGGTCCCCTCCTCTTCTCCCTGTACACAAACTCGCTCGGATCTGTCATTAGCCCGCATGGTTTTTCATACTACTGCTACGCTGACGACACCCAATTAATTCTGTCCTTTCCCCGCTCAGAGACCCAGGTCGTTGCACGCATCTCTGCTCGTCTAGCTGACATCTCTCAGTGGATGTCTGATCATCACCTCAAGCTCAACCTTGACAAGACTGAACTGCTTTTCCTTCTGGGAAAAGATTGTCCCACTCTTGACCTGACAATCAACATCGGCACCTCTATTGTTTCCCTGACTCAGACTGCAAGGAATCTGGGTGTGACCCTAGATAACAAACGGTCCTTCACTGCAAACATCGCTGCTACAACCCGCTGCTGCAGATACACGCTTTACAACATCAGGAGGATACGTCCCCAGCTGACCCAGAAAGCGACGCAGGTTCTGGTCCAGGCTCTCGTCATCTCACGCCTAGACTACTGCAACTCCCTCCTGGCTGGTCTACCTGCATGTGCCATCCGACCTCTGCAGCTCATCCAGAATGCAGCGGCTCGTCTGGTCTTCAACCTTCCTACATTTTCCCACACCACGCCGCTCCTCCGCTCCCTCCACTGGATTCTGATAACTGCCAGAATCCACTGCAAGACAATGGTACTTGCGTAACATGCTGTGAATGGATCTGGCCCTTCCTACATCCAGGACATGGTTAAACCGTACACCCCAGCACATGGGGTGCACGTGCTGAATCAACCAAACGGCTCGCTGCACCATCGCTGCGAAGGGGACCCAAGTTCCCATCAGCAAAAACACGTGGGTTTGCTATCCTGGCTCCAAAATGGTGGAATGAGCTCCCCATTGACATCAGGACAGCAGATAACTTACACACCTTCCGGCGCAGACTGAAAACTCATCTCTTTCGACTCCACTTCGAGCGATAGAACTATTAACAAAGCACTTATATACTAATAAAGGGCTGGCTTATCTAAAGCCAGTTGAGTAGCACTTGAAATGTTTTTGCTCTATGAAGCCTGATGTACTTATATGATTCTGTTTTCTTCAAGGTTGTATTTTGTTGGTCGAACGCACTTATTGTAAGTCGCTTTGGATAAAAGCGTCAGCTAAATGCAATGTAATGTAATGTATGTATGTAACCACTGTCTTAACATGGTGTCAGTCTATGTATTAAAGTTAATCATCATTACAGTGTGACAATGTAGTTACCTAACTAATGTTTACTTGGGCTGTTATAGGGCCGACTTTATAACTTCAAACAGGAAGGAACGGGAAGCTTTTAAAAAGGGAGTGGGAAGAGCTTTCAACATGTATTATTTACTAAATTTGACTATTTACATTGTCAGTTTTTATGTTTGATTTAGAGGCAATCACTTATCATCTGTGTCAAAATGCTTACTGTTTTTCAACTCCTTTTTCCAGCAGCAGATTTTCCTAGCCTTTATTTAATGTAACATGCTGTCATATACTGTACAAATACCATAAAGCCCACAGTCTTGCTCATCTTATATGCTGTAATGCAGTACAACACAACATACTGTTTAAATGAGGGCCGTCAACGTTAACGATCTTGTATCTATACTTCTTCGTAATGAAGATGAAACACAGATACATTTTTAATCGATTGAAAGCACTAGATAAAATCGATTATAAAACAAAACGGGAGTTAAGTTAATTAAACAATAATTCTGTAGTCTCTGTATCTAACTGTTATTTGACAATGAAATTATTAACAGTGTATTTAAAACACTGTTTTGTTGCAGCTTCGAACACATTTATAATTGGTATATAAAAGGTATTGCTAAATAAAATAATGAGTAAAATGTCAGAGGTCACGTGGGAATTACCCATCACAATGTCTTCAAGCCCATAGTGATAATTCAAAGTAAAGCAGAAAATGTTAATGTTAAAGAAACTAGAATCAAAACAGATTTCAGATCAGTTTAAATTGTTGAATATTCATTGCCCCATGCCCCCGATACCAGGAGCAAAACGCAACATCTTGCAAGAAACAGCGTCTGAGAGCTTCTTAACATTTAACAAACTATGAATGTGTAAAATGCGTAAAACGCTGCTGAAGGTTAATCTAATGTGTCTGTGTCACTTTGAAATTATTACTGATAATCCATCTTCATATTTATGTCAATAATGGAGATTTCATATTAGCTGCTACGAGAGTGTATGTCAGCTTCCGGTTTTGGGCATTCTGGCTACGCATCACTCATTCACCAATGGGTAATGTTTAGATGGATTTTAGGCACTTCCCCTCGATTCTATTGGCTCTAACCAGTGTCGGCTGGTGGAAAATACTTTAGGAGGGGCTGTGGAAATGGTGACCAAACAATACTAGGGGGGTCCGGGGGGATGCACCCCCGCTCATTTTTCTTTAGAAAAGACCCCTTAAATTATGACTTCTGGTGATGTTAGGGGGGGGGGGGGGGGGGAATTGAGGCTTAAAAATATGAGAAGCCTGATCAATACCTCCATAATCTTCAGTGTGGTTAGCTATGAATCTTCCAAAACTTCCAAACACCTTGTCCTGGACATAGTTTCTACAGTATAAACTGTGCAACAGTACAGTAGGCCCACACAAACTGCAGAATACCGGGGCTTTGGGAACACTCAAAATTACTTAAAATGATTTAATTCCCATTTAACCTGTTAAGGGGCTTTTCCCCCCCGTTTTTGTTCTCACGAAACTGTGTCTCAGGGCTTCTTAAAATGTAATAAACTATTCATGTGTCCTACTCATTTAACTGGAAGAAACTCAGCTAACTGATGATATGAACCATGTTTACTGAGACAACACAAGTCTCACAAGAAGTGTCTAAAGGAGCGAAAAAATGCTAACACACTCTAGGTATAAATCAATCGATATACTTATCGGATATGCACAAACAAGCTTAGTCAACAAGCTGAGATTCCACAGATTCTAGAAATATAAGTATCATCACTGAGCGATTAGAACTCGCGACAGCGGAAGCAAATACAGACATCACACAACGTAGCTTTAATTAGCAAAACACAGAGATATGCTCACCTTTTGCTGTTATTCTGATCAAAAACGAGAAAAACGCGGCTGAAGGTTAATCCATAGGTTAATCCAATGTGTCTGTCACTTTGAAAAAATTATTGATAATCCATAATTCCATTTTTATGTCAAAAACTGAGTTTTCATATTAGCTGCTAATGATAGCTTCCAGAGTGTATGATAGCTTCCTGTTTTGTCTCCTTGGATACGAGTCCAAACAACTCACAGACTGCACCGGGCGCTGACGTAGGCGCCCTGTGACCATCAGATTTGACGACGCTGATTGGCTGAAATTATGTTTCGGCGGCATAGTTTAAAGATAGCAACAGTTGGCTTCTGCTGCACTTGCTGCACTCTCGTCTGGGCGCTGTGCATAGCGCCCAGACGAGAGAGGGTAATGATACACGGGCAAGACCAGGCAGGAAACATGTGATTTATCAGTAACTTTAGACATCGTAACACAATTTTGAACGAGATTTTATTGTAGATTATACATTTTCCTGATACCAATTATATAATATTTACCTTGTTTATTAAAAATAAAATAAAAAATGTTTAAATATTTTTAAAATATATATATATATCTTTTATTTTTAATGTGGGAAGAGGGGGGGCGGCGCCCCTAGCGCCCCAATGGGCCGGCCCCCACTGGCTCTAACTGTTAAAAAAAAATTCAAAATCGACCGAGGGGAATTTTTCTAAATCTCTCTAAAAAGGTCAAATGTCACTTGTTTTGCACCAATCTTGATACCGGGTACTTATTGTATGTTATAGTTTGTATTCCTAAAGCTTTCAGTCTCCGATTCCATCATTCAATCCATTTTCACTATAAGTAATGTTTTTTTTACTGTGTTCAATCTGAATTTACTTTAAAATAAAAACATCCATATTGATTCTGACACTTCTACATCCAACTCACAGGTTTATCATTGCTTTGAGAAAAAAGATGATTAATTTACCCCTTTTAGAAGGGAAGATATGGTCATTTGTTCTGGGAATGTCATTTTCGAGCCTGAGACCTGAAAAACAGGCTCAGGGCTTAACTAAGCCCAACGACAGAAACCATGTTGAAGATAACCCTCAAATACTGCTCGTGAACTTTGATTTGTATTTTGTACTGATCACACATCACCAGTATAGCACCTGAACTCTGCATTCATTCGTAAGAAGCCCCTATGGGCACAAATATTTCATACAGAGTACCCTAACCTAATCTAATCTTGTGGCCTCTTCTCTTTAACATCTACATGCTACCACTGGCTCAGATAATGAAAAACAACAAAATAAGTTACCATAGCTATGCAGATGACACACAAATCTACGTAACAATTTCACCAGGAGACTATGCTCCAATTCAAACACTGAGTAAGTGCATTGAACAAATCAATGACTGGATGTGTCAGAACTTTCTCCAATTAAACAAAGATAAAACTGAGGTAATGGTTTTTGGAGCCAAGGCAGAACGTTTAAAAGCCAGAAATCTAGGTGTAGTCATGGACTCTGACCTGAGTTTCAACAGTCACATTAAAACAGTTACTAAATCAGCCTACTATCACCTAAAGAATATATCTAGGATTAAAAGACTAATGTCACAGCAGGATCTGGAAAAACGTGTCCATGCTTTTATCTTCAGTAGACTGGACTACTGCAATGGTGTCGTCACAGGTCTCACTAAAACATCTATTAGGAAGCTGCAGCTGATTCAGAACGCCGCTGCTCGAGTCCTCACTAACACTAAGAAAGTGGATCACATCACTCATGTTCTGAAGTCTTGACACTGGCTTCCTGTGTGTCAAAGAATAGATTTCAAAATACTGCTGCTGGTTTATAAAGCACTGAATGGTTTAGGCCCAAAATACATTTCTGACCTCCTGCTAAATGATGAACCATCCAGATCTCTCAGGTCTTCAGGGACTGGTCAGCTTTCTGTCCCCAGAGTCAGAACTAAACATGGAGAAGCAGCGTTCAGTTATTATGCTCCAAACATCTGGAACCAACTCCCAGAAACCTGCAGGTCCGCTGCAACTCTGACTACTTTTAAATCCAGGCTGAAGACTTTTCTTTTTGTCGCTGCTTTTAATTGAACTATTCACATCTTAAACTGCACTGTAACTTTTATCCATGTATTTTTTCTTTTAATGTTTAATTGAACTATTCATATCTTAGAATGCACTGTAACTTTTATCCATGTATATTTTCTTTTAATGTTTAATTGAACTATTCATATCTTAGACTGCACTGTAACTTTTATCCATGTATATTTTCTTTTAATGTTTATTTTATTAGCTTTTCTTTTTAATGACTGGTTTTAAATGCCTTTTTCTTAATGTCTTTCATTTTTTGTAAAGCACTTTGAATTGCCTTGTGTTGAAAAGTGCTATATACATAAACTTGCCTTGCCTTGCCTAACATTACTGAGTGCTGTTTATCACAAGTCATGGACTATGTGATGAGATGTGGGGAGCTACGGGGGAATTGAGTATTTGGACTGAATGAATATAAACAGTATTTGCCATAACGCTGTTGATCATAAACACATACATTGGTAATTGAGGGTTGCGGCTTCCTCTTTCTCTTGTTGTGATATCGTAGATGGCTCATGGTTACACACACAGTGACCCATCCCTCCTCGGCACAGCACCAAGCGCCCCGGACAGTCCTTTGTGCCTGGAGCCATCAGGCTGCACAACAAGGGCTCAACAATGTGACACAAACTGGACATAAAAACACACTGTTTCCACAAATAAATGTATATAATATGTATATATGACCCAATATGTATATATGTTCACTTTAATTCATCTCTTATTTCATAGTTTTTTTTTATCATTTTTTGATTTTATCTTTAATTGTATTAATCTGCTGTCCTGTTTCTCATCCTTACCCTGTTGCGGTTAAACTACTGAATTTCCCCACGGGGATTCATAAAGGTACATCTTATCTTATTCATTAAGTGCCTGTTAGTCCACATCAAATGAAGACTAGTTAAGACATTGTGTGGCAACTGCCATTCTGAGGTGAGAGCTGAGAGGAACGCACATGTATGGATCTACCAGTGTGGGACACCCTAAGAAGGGGCACACACAGACCCTCAGGACACAGGAGAGCCATCAGCTCACCAATGTGTTCTGGCCATGACACATGTAGGTCTAGTGGCCTTCATCTCCCTCAGCTTGCTCCATGTATGATTTATGTTTGCCTTTGCGTAACCAGACTCCATGCTCTTACTTTGAAATGCGGAACCACATCATCAGCAGGCTATCAAAAAATGATTTTGTTCTTGTTTCACTGTATTCTCTATAAACACATGTCTGCATCTGAATGCATGATCGCAGGGCAACAGGGGACATATGTGTGTATCTTTAGAGCAGGGGTGTCAAACTCAAGGCCCGGGGGCCACATCCGGCCTGCGACTTCATTTGATGTGGCCCCGCAAGAGCTTGCAAAGAATGTAATACGTGTATTATACGATTAAATGCCGCTTTACAGAATCAGGTTGCCCATAAACTACATGTCCCACAATGCATCTCGTTTTGTGACATGCGCACTGAAGAGACTTGCAATTATTTGCTTTCAGACGTAGTTAATTACTAAGTCATTATCCTATCCGATAATAATCCAATTCAGAGGCAATAATGTAATATAACACATTATTTTATATATATTATATATTTATATGTATATTTATAGAGTTACAACCGGCCCTTTGAGTGCAACCATAATGCTGATGTGGCCCGCGATGAAATTGAGTTTGACACCCCTGCTTTAGAGAGTTCTGATTTTCGATTAGTACGGTGTACCTGTGTCACATCCTTTCTGTCTCACCTCATCATCGTGGACCAGCTCCTTCTTCACCACCTTCATGGCGTACACCTGCTTGTTCTTCTTCAGCCGGACCAGCAGCACCTTGGCGTAGCTCCCCCGCCCGATCACCCGGATCAGGTCGAAGTCCCCGAGCCCCAGGGCCAGGCCGGGGGACAGCTTGATGCCGTCAATCCCGTCCACCACCGCCTTGATGTCCTGAAGAGGGCACAATGCAGTGAGTGCACAGATACTATCACATACATATACAGGTAGGCTTACGAGGTTTAAGATTAAGTAGAACATATTATTGCAGCTTGTGACTGCAGTTGAACAAGGACAAAGAGAGCAATCATTGTAAAAGTTTGATTAAATCATAATGATTCAATCAAAATCATAATACTTTATTTATCTGGGGAGGATTGTGTTTTCTGACAGTTGCTCCATTTTAAAATCAAATCAAATAAACGATAAATAGTAGGGATGCTCCGATCGATCGGCCGCCGATTGATATCGGCCGATATTCACTCTCTGCCGATCGATCGGTGCTCTCTATGAAGGCCGATGGCGTAAAATACATGACACTTTTCTCTGTGCGCGGCAAAACAAGCTCGCTAAAATGGCTTCAACAGTCTGGCAGGATTTTAAGGTGTCCGAAAAAGACAGTAAAATAGCGGTATGCAAGGTGTGTGATGCAGCGTCCACACGGCGGTGTGCGTTGAAGCTTCCCGGTGGGCGTGTCTGAAACTCGACCAAAAACCAATCACATGAATGTCCCGCCCCGGACACACAAGCACGCGGTTTGATTGGCTAGAGCTTGTCCTGGCATATTATTTGAATGGCAAAAGTTTAACATTGCTCAACTTTTGAAGCGAGCAAAGCGAAGCGACGGAACCACAATGCAGTTTGGCAAAGCCTGACGTCACCCCATTCAAAGTGAATGGGCAGAAGCGTTGAAGCCTCAACGCACACCGCCGTGTGGACGGGCCGTTACAGCTGCGCCGCGGCGTTCACAGCAATCTCCAATAAAATACAGCAACGCATCTTTGATTCATGTCGTTCATAAGTGGAATATTACAACTATTATTAACTTTGTCTGCACAGAGTAGCCTGTCCAGGAAATATTCCCAAATCAACAAAAACTGCGAGCCGGCACGCAAGATGCTCCGCTTCTGAAACGCGCCCGGTGGGTTATGACGCTGGAGGAGGTCGGACCAAAACCACGGCATCTCGGCAGTAGGTGCGCCGCATTTGCGCTTCAGATGAGGCCCCCTCCGCAAGATAAGACCCCCTCCGCAAGATGAGGCCCCCTCCGCGAGGTGAGGCCCCCTCCGCGAGGTGAGGCCCCCTCCGCGAGGTGAGGCCCCCTCCGCGAGGTGAGGCCCCACGAGGTGAGGCCCCGCGAGGTGAGGCCCCGCGAGGTGAGGCCCCGCGAGGTGAGGCCCCGCGAGGTGAGGCCCCACGAGGTGAGGCCCCGCGAGGTGAGGCCCCGCGAGGTGAGGCCCCGCGAGGTGAGGCCCCACGCAGTCTGCGTAATCGGCCTGTAGCGAGGGGCGGCCCTAGGAGCATCCATAACAGAGTAACAATCGTTTTTTTAAAACATTAAAAATGAAGTCAGAATCTGGAATAAGAAGATAACATTTGAAAAAAAAATCAGACAAAACAAATATTAAAGAAAATGAATATATACCTATATTCATATAAGCAGCATGGGAATATCATTGTACATAAATAACATTTACATTATGACATTGTGCAGATCTTCTTCTCACCTCTGTATCTGCATCTTCTGCTTTATCGACCGAACAGTTGTGTGGTAGAAAAGGAACTGTGGACAGAGACACAGAACATCATGTGGCATGAGGGAGACATTTAGAGGGGGACAGTCTGCACTGAGGGTTTAACATGAGGGTCTTTTTGGCCAGTAGAGGGAGCAACAGAACATAGAATGAAGTGCAGCTAGGGAACGCAGAACTAGGTCAATCCTCAGAGCATCCCGTCTCAGGGACCCCCCAACAGACCCTCCATGAGTCCACAGTCCCTTTAATAAGATGTACAGCTCAGAGAGAAGCACTTCAGTTAGACACTTTACATAAAGGATGATAGTGAATGTGAGGTGAAGCCATTCTGATATGCATTCATCCTCACCTGTATACATCCTACTGTACATGTGATATTTGGGGTGAATAGTATCTTACATAGTTCCATTAAGTAATACTGTACTGCCACACCCCTGGCAGATCTGTTCGTGGCTATCTTTATTGTTGCTCATTTAAACTCCAGGGAGCTATGTAAAGTATTTCATGTTGCCTATGTGAGTTTGTGAACGCTAAGGTAAATGACTATCAAGTCAGAGTCAGTTTCACAAAGAGATGTAAGAGTGGTCTGTGCGTTCGCTCAGAGATTAGTCTAATACCAGACAGTTCCACAAAAATAAAGACTGACCTACTTTAACCCTAGAAGGTTAGCACCCCCCCCCCCCCCCCCCCCCCAGGCAACCTCTGATATATGTGTTCATACTATCACACACTGGCCCGCTACAGTCGCAGGGTGACACAGCCACAAATGTAAAACATATAAATGTTTATATGATGCGGTGTGTTTATTTTACATCAAATGGAAATATCTTTGGCACTGGCTAATAAAACAACATGAACCATACACAGTACAAAAAGGGAATCTTTAAAGGTAGGTAAGAATGGAGAAACCAGCTCGAGTGCGCTAGAATTTGAAAGTACGCAGCCGAAAAAAATCTGCCCCTTCCTTCAGACTTGCTTACAGAGCCCCTCCTCCAACACACTCGCGCACATGACCAATGAGGGCACGAGATTACATGTTTTTGTTTTTTTTACATGTTACTTGTTAGACGCTTTTATCCAAAGCGACTTACATACTCAATACTGTGGGCAATCCCCACAGGAGCAATTTGGGGTGAAGTGTCTCAGGGACACAACGACATGCTGACTGCAGTGGGGTTTGAACCTGTGCCACCCTGATCCCAACTCCAACGCACTACCCACTGCGCCACATGCCTCCATGAGATACGTTTGTGCACAGATGGAAGGCTGACAGGCAGGTAGGCCATCCAGTTATTTTAGCCGGGCCGATTGGTGGTGCTTTTTACAGTACTACGGCTTCCACAGATGAAGCATTTAATGTATTCATTGAATATAACAAAAAGTGTTTCTGAAGCGAATGACCTACCCTACCTCTAAGTGACGAAGTGGCAGTCTTAATAAAAGTGCTGAGTGGTTTGTTCTTCCACTGGCTTGTGGTGCATTAGAATATCAATTCATTCATTAGAAATAAATATGTCATGTATTTAATGCATATTAGATATAATTTAATATATGTTTTTAAGTTGGTAATTGCTTGGGAATTTCCTTCAATTATTTCCTGTGATATCTTCTTAAAAGTTTGTTCCACATTTTTGGAGCATTTCACAAATGTGCAGCAACGCGTGTCCATTTCTTTGGCATACAGTCATCAGTCAAAAAGATGTAATTGCCGTAACTACAGTAACATAGATAACTATGGAAAGAGATGTTATTTAAGTATGGAAGTATCATGACACATGCATCCACTCTGGCTTCACACACGCCATGAACAGCAGTCTCCTTGGTGAACGTTCAGTCCTCCATACAGTACAGTATGTTGATTTGTTGTCTCTATGCTTCACCATAAAGTGCATTACAAACAAATTGACTGTGTGGGATATATAATAACTACAGTGCATAACCTTCTGGGTATTGCTCTTAACAGCTATATTCACTGTTCTTCTGACGACGTGAGGCGAAACATTTAGCTTGTACATTATACATACAAAACGTAAAAAACCTTGATCCAGAAACATTGCAGCATTTTACTCGTTAGAGAAGAAGAAGGTCTTACTTCCATCTGTGTCCTCTGTGTCATCTGGTGGAAGGTCCACGTCCTCACTCTTGGCATCTGAAGGGGGCTCCTGTGATGGCATGACTGGATCCTGAATAAAGAAAACTAAATAAATATCCAGACACATCCCCAAATATCCACTGAATATCCACACATGATTGAAACGCCTGGAAGAGTGTGAGATACACCATGTTTGAAAGGAAAAGTCTATTTGCAGAAAGATTGTGTCTGATCAGAGGCTTGCTTTGAGGTCAACTTGATTCATTACAGGAAGCCTATGAGTTCGCTATCACCCAGTGGCGAACCGTGTCCATCACAACTGGACCTTCTGTAGACAACCCCCCGGATTCGAACATTCGGGTGTTCTAGTCAGACGGACGTCACGGAGGCAGTCACTCTGCGTTGGATGGCCTTTTTTTATAATGTCCATCTTTTCACTGAATGATCGTCTTGAAAAGGGTACTCACAACAATTCCGCAACAACTTCCTCTTCACCTGTTGCACTTGCCATTTCAACGTTAAAAACAATAAAACGGCATGAATTGCTTCGTCGCATTCATCTAGATCAGTGGTTCTCAAACTTTTTCATACCAAGGACCACTTAACCAATAAAAAAACACTCGCGGACCACCTAACTCCACAAATATCAAAAATCACATCGTTTTTCTAGAACAGATTACAAATCGCCTGAAAACGGTTCAAACAAGTGGCAATATGTGTGATGAAGGTGTTGCGCTGGGCTATATCATGCAATCGAAACTAAAGCTCGCTCCATTGCGGAGATATTCCCGCGAGAGTGCGGAAAACTTAAATGTATTTATTTATTTCAAATGTGAAATGTTACCAATATACTCACGGACCACTAGGGGGCGCTCACGGACCACCAGTGGTCCGCGGACCACACTCTGTCTCGAGCCAGTTAACTAGCGAGCCTTCTAGAATACCCCTGGAACCGAGGGGAACTCTGAATCAATATATGATTGGTTGATCAAACTGTCAGTCCAAACGTGCGCTCTCATTCAGTGCCACGGCCAGGGCATTCTATCAAGGATGTAGAATACCTTGGTTGAAGGATATTCTACCCAGAGACCCAGAACAAGATCTGATTGGTTGCTTTCTTTTCTAACACAAAACCACTGAAATGTGTAGTGCATGGTCCGAGAAGGACAAACAAATCAACGTAACACTGTGATATTACAGATCAACAACACAGATACCATTCTCATTTATTCATTTTATATACATTTTATTACATTTTATTTATATAATTAAATCGATCTTTTGTCTGTTTTATCTGAGTGTTCCAGGGTATTCTCTGAATACCTTGAAGGCCCTGACGGTTCACCACTGCTATCACCAAACGTAATGTCATTTTAGGAATCAATCAATCAACAACTTTATTAATCCCCCAAGGGGGGAATACAAACGGCAAGAGGAAAAACAGTAACTGTACAAAGAAAGAGGAATCTGTGTTGTGCTAAAGTCAGTAGTCTGTTTAATTAAAATGTAATTACATATTTTAATGGTTTTAATTCACATGCTTTGTTTTGTATGGTTGGTCACCTGTTGGAAATTATTAGCATTTTTATTTATTTCGTACATTGTTATTTGTATAACTCCCATTTAATTTCACTTGCTGATTTTTCAAAAAAAACTGTATTATTTGCTTTTCTTCTTTTTTCTTCCAATGTGTGTTTATAGATGTGTAAACTTGTTCTGTACACTATTCGCACTCTCTGTGGCTGCAACCTTTGTGTAAATACAGTTTAGAAATAGTCTTCATCCCTTCAGTGTGTGAGCTTGATTAGAATGTTTGCTGCTTGGCTGTGTTATGTCAGATAGACTGCTGCTGTTAGCCGCTGGGTACATGATGAATACTCACCATAAGCCTTTGGCAGGTCTGAGGGATGAGTCTGTGACAGCGCTTATGGACCAGCAGTTTGCAGTTGATACACTTGTAGCCCTGCCTGCCCAGCCCCCATATCCTTTCAGCACAGTGGCCACAGTAGGCTTTCTGCAAGACACACACAGGACACGTTAGTCTTTAACACACTCACTGATACAACCCCTGGCGATTCTCATAAAGCACTAATTAACAGCAACTATATGAATAAATAAGTGTGACGGACATACAGTGACCTTTCCAGGTGAAGTATTACACATTTCTCCTTACTGTACTGTTTTAATGCGGGTCTATTCTGGTTGTGATTGCTGCTCGGTCCATTATTCACTCTTGTTTTAGCTCGGTTTTTGGTTTCTACCAACATCTGAAGAAAAGACCTTTTCTCTTTAGCTGAATTGCCCCATTATATTCAGAAGCTAGCCTCTACTGTGTCTGTCTGCTGTTTATAAGCAGGTGGTGGACAGTGACTTTGTCAGAGCTTTTTCATGCAGTACATGTGTTATTTTCATGGAACTAAAGACTCATAAGGACACCATTTCTAGTCATGATGATGCAAGTCTCTATTGTAGCCATTTTGTTGTAGAGAGACCAATTCTTTTAAGCGACACTGATCAATGATCTTTTGTGACCTCTTAAAAATGGAGGTCACGAATCAGCCTATTAGTACAAAATAAACAAGAAAGTCCATCAGTAACACATGAATCCTTGTCGTCCAATCATGTGAGTTATCTAACCTGTGGCACATATCCATATCGGCAAATTACACTGAACAAATAATTAAAACGCAACTTTTTTTTTTTGCTCCCATTTTTCATGAGCTGAAATACAGGTGAGGATGACTGAAATCAGAATGAAAATGTATTATTTCTCTTAAATATTGTTCACAAATGTGTCCCACCACCTCACAGGTGTGGCATATCAAGATGCTGATTAGACAGCATGGTTATTATTTGAAACGGTTTTTTTAAGCTTCTTCTTGCCCCTGTTGAACATGAACAGAGACTATCTGAAAATTATTTTTTTATTTATTTTGTTATTATTATTTTTTTTGGTACTTTGTTATAATTATTAATCTGAGTGAAAAAAAAGAAAAAAAGAGAATATATATATATATATTATTGTTATATTTTTTTGTTTCTGACATGTTCAATAAATTGACTAAACTAAATTGCACAGGTGTGCCTTAGGCTGGCCACAATAAAAGGCCACTCTAAAATGTGCAAGAACTGGGATGTTTCCAGCTTCCAGGATGTGTGTACAGATGGAGGATGAACGGCACAACAATGGGCCTCAGGATCTCGTCACGGTATCTCTGTGCATTCAAAATGCCATCAATAAAATGCACCTGTGTTCGTCGTCCATAACATACGCCTGCCCATACCATAACCCGACCACCACCATGGGCCACTCGATTCACAACGTTGACCTCAGCAAAGCGCTCACCCACACGACGCCACACACGCTGTCTGCCATCTGCCCTGAACAGTGAAAACCGGGATTCATCCGTGAAGAGAACGCCTCTCCAACGTGCCAGACGCCATCGAGGTTGAGCATTTGCCCACTCAAGTCGGTTACAATCATTTAGGTTTCTGACAGTTTGTGCAGAAACTCTTTGGTTATGCAAACCGATTGTTGCATCAGCTATCAAGATGTCTGGCTGTCCGGGTGGCTGGTCTCAGGCGATCTTGACGGTGAAGATGCCGGATGTGGAGGTCCTGGGCCGCTGTGGTTACACTTGGTCTGCGTTTCTGAGGCCGGTTGGATGTGCTGCCAAATTCTCTGAAACGCCTTTGGAGACGGTTTATGGTAGAGAAATGATCATTCCATTCACGGGCAACAGCTCTGGTGGACCTTTTGATATGACTGTATTTCATGTGCGCGGTATTTCTTTCACGTGTTCTGTTTGGTTGTGCTGAGTTGTTGATTTTAAGAGGGTTTTTTTTTTTTTTCTTCTCTAAAATACGTTTTTTCCTGTAAACAGAATATTATTTGTGTCTGGTATACATCTACTGTAAAGCACAGGCCTAATGCAGTTACATCACATGGTCTCTAGAGCCTTGGTTCTGTCATTGGTGTTTAGCTGACATTGCTAAATTAGGACTGAAGGCTGTTCAGTGTCCCTGGACATCAATTCATCCGTCACCAACATGTCCCCCTGGAGACTGAACACATGCAGTGTGTGTGGTGTGTGTGTGTGTGTGTGTGTGTGTGTGTGTGTGTGTGTGTGTGTGTGTGTGTGTGTGTGTGTGTGTGTGTGTGTGTGTGTGTGTGTGTGTGTGTGTGTGTGTGTGTGTGTGTGTGTGTGTGTGTGTGTGTGTGTGTGTGTGTGTGTGTGTGTGTGTGTGTGTGTGTGTGTGTGTGTGTGTGTGTGTGTGTCGACAGCATTCATTCATTGGGGTGGATGCTGACGGTGTAAAGAACAAAGAGTCCCAGTCACTGCTCTGTTGCCATGCTTCCACAAGACTTCAAAGGCTTCCTTCTGTCTTTCTCATCTGACTCAGAGGTTAAGGCACACATTTATAAATTAATCAGCAGCTTTAGTCCCGTTTGCATACCAAGCCTGTATCTTTCTTATGTGTTTGTTTGTGTCTGATTCAAATAGTTGCGTATAGAAACCTTGCACATTTTCAAATGCTTAGCTTAATATTAATTAATAATTTGTTACATAACTAAATGGAGAGGCCAGGGTTGCACTATTAAAAGTCAAAGCTTGCAATGGATAGTGTTCGTCCCAATCAGGGCTAATGAATGAATGACTTGAGCAAGAAGCTATCGTTTAGCTGCCACGAACACAATCATTGCTGTGTAATCTTCGTACATCCTTTGTCTCTACGATCTTGTAGGTGGCAGCACTTTCAGCTTAATGCTAACATTAGCATTCTAAAAAGCTGACAGTGACTTTGTAATATTTAGAACAGGGGTGTCAAACTCAAGGCCCGGGGGCCAAATCCGGCCCGCGACTTCATTTTATGTGGCCCCACAAGAGCTTGCAAATAATATAATAAGTTTATTATACGGTTACATGCCACTTTACAAAAGCACATTGCCCATAAACTACATGTCCCACAATGCATCTCAATGCACCTTTTTTTTCAAAATGTCACTTTTTTGTTTTTGTTTTTCCAGAATTTGGCTTTTCTTTTTAAATCATTTTGTGACATGCGCACTGAAGAGACTTGCAATTGTTTGCCCAGACTTCTGCTTTCAGACGTAGTTAATTATGAAGTTATTACCCTATCCGATAATAAACCAATGCACAGGCAATAATGTAATATAATACATTATTTAATATTAAACATTTATATATTTATTCTTATATAGTCTTATATATAAAACCGGCCCTTTGAGTGCAACCATGATGCTAATGTGGCCCGAGTTGAAATTGAGTTTGACACCCTTGATTTAGAAGGTCAAATTGTAGGTCAAATTGTACAGTGCTATTTGACTTAATTCAAGTTCAACGGACCGTATCTGGTCATACACCAAAGCACTGAACTGAAGTTGATGGTTCTATGGGGAAACAAATGAGAAATCAACAGTGATCCTCTGTGGACCTTTGATATCAGTAAAGTAGTTCATACAAATCCATCTAACAACATCTTGACCAACAAACCCGAAGACATTGCCATACAAATCTAGGAGCCACACTCTGAGCCTCTGCAGTCCTCTGGAAAATATGCTCGAAAATAATAGATAGACAACATTACAACCCACATTCAATACATTATTATACTGCATTGTTTATTTATATATTTAAATGCAAATATAAATGTAATTGAATATAGGTTAAAAAGAGTCAACCAACAATTTCCCTTTTTTTGTTAACTCTACTAGCCATCATGTTAATTACAATTTGTAAATAACAGATACTGATCGCTTAAACTTAATAACTTATCCATGCGGTTGGTTGCTGTTACACGGCAAGATGAAATGATAGATATGTGGCTTTATCAAACACAAGTACGGGCACGAGCAAAACATAGGACTCAAGAGCACAACCAGGCGAAAAAGGTTTTAGTCGAGCGTTTAATCCAAAAGGCAAAATAATACAAGATAAAAATCAAATCAAAAAGGTTGCTGACCCCTGCAATAGGGTCTTCGCCGACCTCCGGTCTCAGACCCTAATGAGCGTATTTAAGACAGCCATGTTGTTGCATCATCCACAGATTTTCTTTTTACTTCAGATCTTATGTTCTCATTAGGTTTAAAGTCCAGACTCCAGAATCACACTGTTTGATAGCCTTATTGAGCCAATCATTTCCAAAGACCAGTTTAGATAACGGGGAATTCAACGGCTGAATGTTCTAAAAGAATCCTCAACAAATTGCTACATGCCACAAATCTTCCTTTATTACCAATACATGCAGTGTTTAGCTCAGATCAAGATACATAAATGATGATATGCCATCAGGAGCTGTTCTAATATATCGAAAGAAGTATTCATCTGTTGAAACTTCCCTTGGGGAACATCATTCTGGTATCTAGAAGAAGAACAGAAACAAGCCCAAAGGAAACATTGAGCCCTGAAGGAACCATGAACAGTGAGACTTAAAGCTGCACTGGCTGGCCACACACACAGTGGCGTGTGTGTGTGTGTGTGTGTGTGTGTGTGTGTGTGTGTGTGTGTGTGTGTGTGTGTGTGTGTGTGTGTGTGTGTGTGTGTGTGTGTGTGTGTGTGTGTGTGTGTGTGTGTGTGTGTGTGTGTGTGTGTGTGTGTGTGTGTGTGTGTGTGTGTGTGTGTGTGTGTGTGTGTGTGTGTGTGTGTGTGTGTGTGTGTGTGTGTGTGTGACGTCCTTGACCCAGCTGGACGTGAATATAGAATAGAATATAATAGAAAGCCTTTCTTGTCATTGTACAAAAACATACAACGAGGTTTGGAGTGCAACCCTGTCACGGTGCGCAGAAAACGAAAACAGACAACATAAAAACACGTCGGTAGGACAGACAAACTTAAACACGTTTACAGGGGGGAATACATAGTTTAGAACAATGGCGAAAAAATCTATAAAGTGCATCAAAGAATAAAAAGTGCATTAGTTAAGTAATTGAAAGAGTATTGCACTTAAGACTGTAGGTTTAACAGCCTGGTGCTCTTGATACATAACCATATCAAGAGCACAGCCTGATTAAATAGAGATAACATCATGTATACATTGCACTTTGGGCAGACTGTCACACTTCACTACACAGCAGCCGGCAGACTGAAACCAGTGCAGATATGGACTGCAACCTTTGACAGCACATGTCATGCTGAAGTGCATCTGGTTGTGAAGGGTCCAGCAGCTGCCTGCAGCTCGGGAATAAAGGGATGAGTACACAAAGCTCTCATTGATCGCCAGTCCTCCCTGCAGCCCGGCAGACGGATCATACGAGTGCCTGGAAGCTGACAGCACAATATGCCGGGAAATGATCTGCTGTCCAGTTCACCTCTGAGTAAGACATGTATCAGAACAGACTGAGCAATGATGACTGCATCAATCCGAGCAGTGCCATCAGGCCACAAAGGTACAATACACATATCTATCACATGGATTACCACCACAACCTGATGCAGCGTCCATAGAACCAAGACAGGCTGATCTATGGTTTAAACCCAGTGCTGGCCCCCCCTGCTGCGACCCCCTGCTGGGGATGGAAAGGTGAAAGCTGCTGCTGTCCCGCTCGGACAGAAAGAGGCAACAACCTCCCCTCACTCAACAGCATCCTCTGTTCAAATTCTCTATATGACAGGGAATCATTTGTAATGCTTCCTCTCCTATGTCCTTAAGAGTAGGACAAACTGGACCATCCTTTATGAAAGCAAAGGACATAACGCTGCCCCATACTGTGACTCCGTTCAGCCGCACACCAGAAATATCTGTCTCCCAGTGTAAGTGCAGTCAGATGTCTCTTCCTAGACCCTGAGGGATTCTCTTTCATCTCTACTAACCCAATGAAGTGTTCCATTAATGTAAAAGATAGAAGACCAGTTCTTTGACACTTTGACCAAGGTGATTGCAAGAGGGTCAAACGAGGCTAGCCTAGAGAGTTCTAGAACAATACCTCAGGGTCCAGACTGTTTCCTATTTGTTATTTTAATGATTTTCAACTTTAGGGTCCAGATGGGCAATTTTAGCTATTCTGATTGCATTTCAAATGTAAGTATGAGTGTCCTGAGCATACTAGGAATTGTTTATGTGCATCTATCAGTCTTCAGCTATTATCCTGATAAGACAGCTCTTGTCAACGGGAGAAATGACCACGTTCCCTCTCAGTTGTCAGTAGCCTGCTTTAACCAGCATGACTTTTTCATTGGATGATCTGTCTAGTAGCATGTGAGGCTGGTGTGTCAGTCACATCCTTCACAGAGCGCTTGTGATGGCAAACAGCCAGCATTGACGGCTGGATTATGCCTCCTCATCACGTGGGAAACAGCAGCTAAAGAGACCCGATTATGAGAGGCAGCTTTCTGCACTGCAACATCAGGGGGAGATGGAGAGGAGGGGGGGGAGGGGCAGACATGTAGAGTCTGAGAGAAAGGAGAGGGATGGAGTGAGAATAGGGAGGAGAAACCTGACCTACTTCTCCTTGGCTTATTTATATGCTGAGGACAACATTGTGAACCAACCAGAAGCCTGGAAGCTGGCATAGCAACAACGGTCAGAGAAATCCCAGACTGAAAAACAACTGGTCCATTTCACCAAGACTAAATCATACATTTATAATACAACTATATCCATGGAAATCTTTCAATTACATCCCTGTGTCCTGAGATGTACATATGAATTCGATTTGTTGTCATTTTAACAGTTAAATGAAACAGTGTAAAAATGGTCAACATATTAATTGTAATGTCCTGCAATCTCTGAGACTTGTCAACTAAATGTTTTTTGACGTTTTTCCGCAGTTCTATTTTTGCACCTTAGAGAACATGATTAAGGTTAAGAATAATAATAGGCTTGATTACAGAATAAAGACAAATTAAATGCTCACTTGAAGCAGGAACATCTCTCAATATTTACCCAAAACCATTATCTTATCTTCAGGAAAATATTTCAACATTCTGGTAAAAAAAATGCAGAATATTTATTCCATTTCTTTTTGGAGAGTGAGACGAGAAGATGGATGTCAATCTCATGGACATATTCCTGTCTTCCTGTGAGGTACGAGTGGAAAAAGTCCAGCCTTGCCAGTGATTCCCACCTCCTGGAGTCGCCGACACATGATGCCATGGTCAACAGTGTCAAGTGCTGCACTTAAGTCCAGCAAGATGAGTAGGCTTGGGGAACCAGAGTCAGCCGCCATCAGCAGGTCATTTAGAACCCTGACTAGAGCTGTTTCAGTGCTAGTCTGGTCTGAAACCAGACTGGAAGGTTTTATAGAGCTCATGAGAGTGGAGATGTTCGTGAAGCTGAAGGGCAACAACTTTTTCCAGAACTTTAGCTAAAAAAGGCAGGTTTGAGATGGGGCGGTAATTTGAGAGTACCTCAGGATCCAGGTTGTGCTTCTTCAGGACAGGTCTGATGGCTGCCAGCTTGAGGGAGGGGTGGGGGTAAGTGTACCATGGAGCAGAGCGATGGAAAGACACCACTCGGGTTATTTCAGGTGCCAGCCTGTCTAGGCACTCATGCAGGGTTTTATTATACCGGTGCACATGCTCTTCAAGTGAGAGTGCCGTTTTTTGCCAGGATCCAATGGGTGAGACATGACTCCCAGCAGCACCATCCGGTGATCAGACATGCCAAGCTCAAGAGTGTGGGTTTTGGTAACCGTGACATCACCAGTGATGGCAAGATCAAGGGTTTGGCCATGTTTATGAGTAGGCTCTTGTATATGTATATATCATTAAAAATGTAAAAGATATTCTGTTTTTAAATACAAATTTGAAAGCATGTAGTATTTTGGCTCAGAGAGTGCAGTATTGTGGGCTGCACATGTTATGGGATGCTTGCAAATGAAGTGATCTGTACATAGGATGAAAGAAGGCTACTGAATGAAGTGCATGGTAACAACTCAAATAAATAGACTTTCAACCAAAACATGCCGGAAGACCTAGTTGTGTACAAAAATTCCAGATGTCCCAATCTTAACTTCCCTTAGAAGTGCTGACCTGACTGAGTGCTGACCCTTTGCGACAATAGTCAGGTGTGATACCACCATGCCTTTACAGACACCAACCACCTGCATTTATATAGTACTTTTTAAATAGTTGAAACTGTTTCAACAGCATTATTTGTGCTTAAGTGTCCTAAACCTACACAGAAAAAATATATAAATGCAACACTTTCGTTTTTGCTCCCATTTTTCATGAGATGAACTCAAAGATCTAAAACATTTTCGATGTACACAAAATAACCATTTCTCTCAAATATTGTTCACAAATCTGAAAAAATCTGTGATAGTGAGCACTTCTCCTTTGCCGAGATAATCCATCCCACCTCACAGGTGTGGCATATCAAGTTGCTGATTAGACAGCATGATTATTGCACAGGTGTGCCTTAGGCTGGCCACAATAAAAGGCCACTCTGAAACGTGCAGTTTTATCACACAGCACAATGCCACATATGTCGCAAGTTTTGAGGGAGCGTGCAATTGGCATGCTGACAGCAGGAATATCCACCAGAGCTGTTGCCCGTGAATGGAATGTTCATTTCTCGACCATAAGCCGTCTCCAAAGGCGTTTCAGAGAATTTGGCAGTACATCCAACCGGCCTCACAACTGCAGACCACGTGTAACCACACCAGCCCAGGACCTCCACATCCAGCATGTTCACCTCCAAGATCGTCTGAGACCAGCCACTCGGACAGCTGCTGCAACAATCGGTTTGCATAACCAAAGAATCTCTGCACAAACTGTCAGAAACCGTCTCAGGGAAGCTCACCTGCATGCTCGTCGTCCTCATCGGGGTCTCCACCTGACTCCGGTTGGTCATCGTAACCGACTTGAGTGGGCAAATGCTCACATTTGATGGTGTCTGGCACGTTGGAGAGGTGTTCTCTTCACGGATGAATCCCGGTTTTCACTGTTCAGGGCAGATGGCAGACAGCGTGTGTGGCGTCGTGTGGGTGAGCGGTTTTCTGATGTCAATGTTGTGAATCGAGTGGCCCATGGTGGTGGTGGGTTTATGGTATGGCCAGGCGTATGGACGACGAACACAGGTGCATTTTATTGATGGCATTGTGAATGCACAGAGATACCTTGATGAGATCCTGAGGCCCATTGTTGTGCCATTCATCCACGACCATCACCTCATGTTGCAGCATGATAATGCACGGCCCCATGTTGCAAGGATCTGTACACAATTCCTGGAGGCTGAAAACATCCCAGTTCTTGCATGGCCAGCATACTCACCGGACATGTCACCCATTGAGCATGTTTGGGATGCTCTGGATCGGCGCATACGACAGCGTGTTCCAGTTCCTGCCAATATCCAGCAGCTTGGCACAGCCATTGAAGAGGAGTGGACCAACATTCCACAGGCCACAATCAACAACCTGATCAACTCTATGCCAAGGAGATGTGTTGCACTGCGTGAGGCAAATGGTGGTCACACCAGATACTGACTGGTTTTCGGACCCCCCCAGACCCCCCCAATAAAGCAAAACTGCACGTTTCAGAGTGGCCTTTTATTGTGGCCAGCCTAAGGCACACCTGTGCAATAATCATGCTGTCTAATCAGCATCTTGATATGCCACACCTGTGAGGTGGGATGGATTATCTCGGCAAAGGAGAAGTGCTCACTATCACAGATTTTTTCAGATTTGTGAACAATATTTGAGAGAAATGGTTATTTTGTGTACATAGAAAATGTTTTAGATCTTTGAGTTCATCTCATGAAAAATGGGAGCAAAAACAAAAGTGTTGCATTTATATTTTTGTTCAGTGTAATAATTCAGGATGCAAAGTTCAACACAGTCTACTACACCAAGCCATACAAGACAACCTCAACTCCCAACCACATCTGAATTTAAACAAGGCAGGAATGAAGTTTCCTCAAAAATATTTAATTTTTAAGCAAACAAGTAGTATGTATTTTGGATGAAAGCATTCCGCTAAACAGCACACATGACCAGAGCAGAAGTCTAGTCATTAGCCCTAATGCATTATTGAAATATCCAGGCTACATCAGTAATGGCCCCTTCAAGGTGGAGATGCTGGAGTAAAGTGATGAGTCAGCAAGATAACGCTGCACTGGGTTGGTCCACTGAGAGATGTTTCATCCTAAGAGCTGCTTTACTTACCAGGACAATTGTAACAGTGGGCACATGGTTAGCCTAGCTTCAGTGAAGGTGATGTAAAGGTAAGGTTTAAAAGATCAACCGTATATATCTTGAAAGGTATGGCACCAACTAAAAGGATATATTAGCGTGAGTGTAGAACTAAATGCAGCACTTTCACATTTAAAAATAAATGTTTTCTCCAATAACATGATATGACCTCACTAAAGGAGAGGCTTCAACGCCAAGGTAAAGCAGTTCAACCTGACCTCTTTTGAAATAGCATTAATGTATTCCCCCTGCCTTTCAGAGTGGCATATCTGCATTCCTGAATAAGAACACTCCAACGTTTTAGGTTGGAAGGCTCAAGCAGGGCTTTATCCGGAAAAGGATTGAAGCCCACACATGCATTTGGGTACGTGTGTGTGTGTGTGTGTGTGTGCGTGCGTGCGTGCGTGCGTGCGTGTGTGCGCGTGCATGCGTGCGTGTGTGTGTGTGTGGAATGTTGCTAAAATGGGACAACTGTCACACCCGGACAACTGGCTGAAGCGTTGTCCGGGTTACCTGTACATATATAATTGAACTGCAGCATGTTTCTGACACACTGCTCTGGATACCTTAACAGGAAACAAATCATAGTAACTGTGAGGTGCAGGAATATCAAATGTATACACACTTCCTAGAAAAGGGCTGCTTCTTCACACACCACCTGCTGATGAAGACCATGACATGAGGATACAAGTGTGAGGATGAAGATCCTCAAGCATGATTATAGGTCATTCTTTCAAACTCAAGAAAGAGCTTTCATGCTCCAACCCGATTTTCTTTAATAAGCATACAGAAGCCTGGGGTCAGACTTTGATTCAAAGCCAATATCAGAGTTGTTCATAGCTTGGTATTGGACTGAGTATGGCTGGATGATGTTAATGCAGGATCTGTTAGCTCTTACAGATATAACAACCCTAAAAGCAGCTGCTGCCTCCAGATACTAACTGCCTCTGTACCCACTGAACATGACGCTCAATGCACAGACATGGCATCACCAGTGGTGGAAGAAGTGCTCAGATCTTTTACTTAAGTAAAGGTTGCAACACTTATTTTTAAACATACTCTGATGAAGGTAAAAGTCCTGGATTCATTTATTTAAAGGTCCCATGTCATGCTATTCCGGTTATTACCCGTCCCCGACCCCTTGTGTGTTATGAAGGTGTTTCTGCATGTGAACGGTCTGCAGAGTCACAGACCCTCAAAGTGCACCCTGTAGGGAGTACAACTCTAACACAGAGAAGACCTGTCTGTGCTGCCCCAGAACGCCTCATTGGACATTTCTCTTTTTCCATTGTTTACTTCTTGGGTATAGTGACCTATTTGGGTATAGTTACGTTTGGACCAATCAGCGGACTTCCTCACACAAACGGGGGGGGGGGGGGGGGGGGGGGGGCAGGAGCTCCAACAAGCCGTTTAGGACAGAGAGTGAATACACATACTATACAGAGATGCTGTGAGAAACCAATGTGGGTTTGGAACATTGAACAATATAAATATATTCTAGTAGACCTCAACAATGGAATTATGATCAGTAGAAATTTAAGTAAATGAACAAAAGTATTGGCTTCAAAATGTACTTAAAGTACCAAAAGTAAAAGTAATTCGGAATGCTATATATGAAATGACGGGATATTGATTATTGATGCATTCATGTGTTCATCACAGCTCCATTTGGAACTTATTTTTAATTAATTGTATATGGCTTCTGGATATATTTACCTAAAATTAAATGTTAATGTTCCTTTTTAGTTATTAGTTGATTTATATTCTATTTCAGTTTATAATCTGAATCTATAAAGTAACAAATGATGTACGGTAGAAAATAATAAAGTACAATATGGGCGGCTAAAATGTAGGAAAGTAGAAGTATTAAGTAGCATAGCATTAAAATACATGAAATGAATACTACAGTTATGTGAAATCTGTTGACATACATTTATTTAAAATCAACGGTTCAGTTTTTTCAGTGTACACCAAACTGGAATGACTATCATTATACACTTTCTGTGTCTTCCGTTGACACCAGGTCCTTATCGTGTTATCCCAGTGAAGACAGACCCATAACTGAGCTGAAGCATTGTTCCGGCATCACTCCTCCGGGTGGGAATAGGTAGCAGCGTCAGCGACATTTGATTTGACACTCACCCTGTTAAAGCGCTTGGCCTGGAAGAGGTGTCCGTTGACTCGGTAGAGTTTCCTCCATCTTCTGGCCCCGCGGCGATAGATCGATTCTAGGAGAGAGAGGAAACGGTTGTAAAGCAGCAGCATGGTGAGGGGCTGATGGGACATATGTGTGCCGAACAACGGGTGAGCAAGATGAGTGATGGAGAAGAGGGCAAGCTGAAGGAGAGGTCCTTCCTTCTCGAGTAGTCTGAGTGGAAGTGAGGGGAAGACACACATCAGGTTTCTCTACAATGCGCACGCATGCTCACACACACACACACACACACAGCAGACACACACACACACACACACACACACACACACACACACCCAAAGGGCCTGTCTCTCGGCTCTCCCTTCATCTTTCTCTTTCTTCCCTAGCTTCTTCCTCTCCTCAAAACCTCCATCCCTTCTTTTCTTTCACTTCTGGTGATGATTGGACTCATTAGTGCTCCATAATACATTGTATTCAGATGAGACCATCAAGGTGTAGCTATTTTTAACAGGATCATGTAGTCAGCTATTATTAAACTGCAGGGCATAAACATGCTGAAGCTTCTGTCGTCATATTAGACTATTATTTAAATGATCCCACAGTGGGCTCATACACATGGTTTATCTGGATTCATGATGACCTGCTGAAGCAAAACTGAGACGTCTGCTGGTATGATTTTATAATATTTAAAATCTAAAGAGATAAAGAAGAATATGTTCTGTATTTAGGTTTAAGTATGCTTAGATTAGTTTATACATGATGAATGGCAACACACTTAAAACTTAACTTGACTTGGTTACTTCGATACCATTTGGATCTTATTCCAAAAGACACATTCTGTTCATGTTCAGCTTCATATTAGTATTTAGTTTCTCTACTGGGACATGTCTCCATGCTTTAATGAGTTTAGAAATGACGTACGATGTAATCTGTTACTTGGTGACAGGGCGCATTTTCCAGGTGACATCTCCCAAAATGCAATGCAACACAAAAACATGGCTTCTCAAAGATGACCATGATCCTTTATGAATCATACATATGTCCACTAAAGGTGAGATGCATTACAACACATTGGCATCTCTAGACTTTGCACTTGCTCAGATGTGTGTGTGTACTCCCTCAGATTCTCAATATCCACTTGTAAGTCAGGACTCAACCCTTGCACCAGGCAGAGAAAATGTGTACAAAGACCTATGAAATTTATATTAGCAGCAGAACATTTTGATGTCAGGGTCTTACATTAGGCAGTGCTTAAAAAAGAAAACGATTTGATGCTCTATCCCAGAGCAAGCAGGAGAGGAGCTGAGTAACTCGACGTAACGGACAGAAATGGACTATTTAACTGCCGAACACACAGAATTATGTTGTTTATAGGAAGATCTTAAACTTAAAAGGTAATTGACATGAGACAACTGTTTTAACAACACATTTGGATTAATGCGCCACTAAAACTAGTCCCAATCAAATGCCCTTTTTCCTCCTGTTTGAGTAATGTCTGTACAAACTATAGTGATCAGCTATTTAATGCAATAAGATAATATATTTGTGAGGTGTTTCTTAAGAGTTAAGTGTTGGGGTTAAGTTAAGTCTTCCTCCTAGCTCGTCGAGCCATCCTAATTAAGTGGAGGGACAGTGTCCCGCCCACTCATTTTCAGTGGTTGACGGACGTAATGTCCTGCATGACATTTGAAAAGGTCACATATTGACTTCTACACTTGTTAGGGATTCATTTTGTCGTTACTCCTAAGTGTCAAAGAATAATTGTCCTTACTCCTAAGATATTTGACCTTTCGGCCTGTTGACGTTTTACGACGAAGCCGAAGTCTGTTATCTGTCTTAGGGAATGGGAACTGTCAGCTATTGCTGACATTATGAGTTTTGTGACCGGTCAACTCTCGGTCACAAGAGCCCTAAAGTCAAATAAGTAATTCAGTGTCTCAAGGTGGTTACGTACACCTTCCCCCCAAAATATGGGTTGACTCTGAGTGAAGCTAATTAAAAGGTCTGCCAAGGGAGAGGGGATTCAGAATTGACATGACAACCCACCGGTGCAGTCAGAACTTTCTGCTGCTGTGACTTGTGATATGAATTCTCCGGCCGATGCTTGTAATAAACTGCCAGTGTTTGACATCAGAACTCCTGTCCTGACTCTCCATTGCTACAGAAGTTTCCCTTACAACACTCAAACAGGAAATGTCAGGAAGCCTGAGGACCTTTTCTAAATGCATTCCACACTCTGTAAAACAATCTGCTATCGGTATAGCTTATCTGCAGCATATGCAGGGGCGGACTGGGGGGACAAAGTGGCCCGGGGATTAATTGACAGACAGGCCCACTTAATGCGCGGCATGTATCGGCCGGCCGGCGACGAAAGTATGTTACTTAACAAAAAACCCTATGCATTTAATGTTATTTTGGACAATTATTCATATAGTAATCACATTACCTGAGCCCTTGAGTTGCCTAGAGCAAAATAGTTACAGCATATATTTAGTGATTTTAATGTTAACAGATCATTGATGCAATAACATTTTGACCCAATTTGCCTGACTTGACACATGGAATAAAACATGGGCGACGTACGAAGCATCCTCAATGTGGGTGAGACAATTTAACAGGGGGTGTGGGCAGGTGGTGGACCTCACCTCCTCTAGGGGGGTCCGGGGGCAAGCTCCCCCGGGAAGATTTGTTTTTTAAATGTTGAAGTTAAATGCATCAATCTGGTCCATTTTGAGAGCAAAATTAGGGACTAAATCTATGGCAGTCAGTAGGGGCTTGGACTGTGAGCCGGAGGGTCGCCGGTTCAAGTCCCCGACCAGACCTATTTGGAGTGTGGACTTCTACTTGGAGAGGTCCCAGTTCACCTCCTGCCCTGCCGTGGTGCCCTTGAGCAAGGCACCAGACAAGGCTGTACCTTTAGTAATGAATATTACATGTTGTGAGGAAATCTTTCCACCAATAATTCCAATAAGTAATCCAAAATGTATTCACTTCAGGTTTACGAAAGTAACTGTAATCAGATTACTCGTTTTTCAAATGTAACACGAGCTGAATACAGTTACTTGATTTTTGTATTCTGATTACGTAACGCCGTTACATGTATTCCGTTACAACCCAACCCTGGCCACACCCCACTGGGCTGGGCTGGGCCGGAACACTTACAAATGTGGGCCGGTAGGATTTAGGCAAAAAAAAAGGATTTTTTTATTTTTAGAAACTTTTTTTTTTTTTTTTGGGCCCTCCGGCCCACACACAGCACCAGCCCACCGGGGAAACTCCCGGTATTCCCAATGGCCAGTCCGCCCCTGAGCATATGTATGTAAGTATGTATACAGTACAGTATATATATGTGTATGTTGCATGTACTGTATATATATGCATATGTACTGCATGCATATATACACATATGTATGAAACTCACTGTCAGTGAATGTAGGGGATTACTTAAAGATCACCTATTGAGCAAAATCCACCTTTCCATGTCTCTTCTACATCAACATGTGTCCCCTCTTCTTCATGTCTCCTCTACATCAACATGTGTCCCCTCTTCTTCATGTCTCTTCTACATCAACATGTCTCACCTCTTCTCCATGTCTTTTATACATCAACATGTGTCCCCTCTTCTTCATGTCTCTTCTACATCAACATGTGTCCCCTCTTCTTCATGTCTCCTCTACATCAACATGTGTCCCCTCTTCTTCATGTCTCTTCTACATCAACATGTCTCACCTCTTCTCCATGTCTTTTCTACATCAACATGTGTCCCCTCTGTGTAAAGAGACTCTGAACGTTTCAGGAAAAGAGATTCTCTCTCTTTTTGTCCTGATCCATTTCTATAAAAACCTGTCTGAAAATGAGCTGATCAGATTTTGGCCACTTTATGATGTCATAACAATGTTTTGTCTTGTGTAACCATTAGCCAATCACCAACCAAGGTACCCACCCACCTTATTACCTGAATCTCCTCTCAAGCACCATTGAGTTCTTTTTAACCAAATCTCTCTCAGAGGGGCGTGGGGAGGGGCTCCTTATTTTCATCTAAAGCAGGGGTGGGGAACACATCTCAAGGGCCATTTCAATTTTTTCAACATCCTCCGAGGGCCGTACAAATTATTGACCTCTGCTTAAAAATCACAGCCCATTAATTTGGCCTTTCTTTCATGCTGTGCAAAGAAAAAGCAACCACTTAATCCAGATTAAAAAGATTTTTTTTTAAATATTGAAGTTGAAAGCATCAATCTGGTGCACTTTGAGAGCAACATGAAGAGATCTATGGAAACATCTCAACACCTACATGAAACAGAACTGTAAGCAGATTTACTTTTTCTTTATGGATATTTTACAAATCACTCTCCTTTCAAACTGTATTTTTGTTTATTAATAACAACCTTTTTTTACTGTCATATAGTATTTTATATCTGTTTACTTTATTCTCTTGTTTTTTGATAACTATAATGATCATATAAAGATGTGCCTTTACCTCACTGGTTGGAGAAAAAGCTTCTTATATTCGTTAGCATAGCTAGCTAACCAGATGCTAATAACAACACAGTTATTGACTGTATGATCAGTATGACAGATCGCCACTGGGTTTACAACTAAGACACAGCCACGCAAAAACTGCAGCATGTGTAGCCTACGGATTTATGGGTACTGCAATTTTTTTGAAGTCCCGGAGTGGCGTTTTGGTGCTCTCCGTCAGAATTGCACCCCTGTCAGACGAGACATACCACGTTAGGCTTGTGTTGTGTTCAAGGACCATGACCGTTGCCAGGAAAACCAGGCACTCGCTTGTTTAATTTTTTTGCAGTCTAGATTTCTTTAATTTTTTTCTTTTTTGCGTGTGTTTATAAATTACCTCGAGGGCCAAACCAAATGGTCTCGCGGGCCGGTTCCCCCACCCCTGATCTAAAGTAACAGACAGAGAATCAGCACTTTGGAAACAGGGCTGAAACAGAGGGGATTATGGGTAATGCTGCAATGATCCATTTTGAGCACAAACACTTCAGAGACATGTTTTGTGTATGTCTGAGACCTATAATATATTGATGAAAAAGAGTATAATAGGAGACCTTTAAGTCGTTGTTGTTGTTGTTGTTGTTGTTGTTGTTGTTGTTGTTGTTATTAGTTTGTGTTTTTAGATGTTCTTTCCTTTTTTCTCTGTACATATAATCAGTACAAGCCTCTTGTAAACTTAACCAACATATTTTGTATCTAGCGAAAGAGTTAAGTCTTCGGTATGGAGCAGTGGGATGGGAACTGAGAATCACAGGGCAGGGTGAAAGGCCAATGCTGAGTTTGGCCTTTTCATGGGAACATTTTTGCATGATATGTAAAGTCTCCAAGCCCATGCTGAGATTACCCGGATGACATCATCCAAATAGAGTGGTGAAGGAATGAGTCCTAAAAAAGGAATTTAGTTAGCATTTTAACGCTTCATGTTCTCTTACATTGTTAGAAGCCTGATATACAATAAGGTCTGTGGATAACACAAGTTAAAATGATTTTCACCTTTTGTTGTACACTGAAAAAACTGAAACGTCAACAGATTTCACATAACTGTATTAGGTGAAAGCAATTAAGCAATTAAGTTGAACATAATAGTTAATACAGTTAGGTGAAATCTGTTGACAAAATACATTTAGTTAAAGTCAACGTTTCAGTCTTTTCAGTGTACAACATAAAACATGTCAGTAAATAGCCAAACAGTGAACATCAGATGCTTCTATGAGTCTAAAAAACAGCGGTCGCCAAAAAGTGACTAAATGATACTTCTAAACGTCATCGTGCTGAACGTAAAGGCCCTGACACACCAAGCCGATTTCGGCCGTCGATAGATGTCTGGCCGTCGATGAGCGTCCTGTCGCCCTACTCAGATTGGTGTGTCCTGCTCCGTTGTGTCTTTTCGGCCGTGCCGACACCTTCCGCTCCCGATTCAACATGCTGTCGGCAAAAGAAATCACTTTGATTGGCTGTTCAGCTTAGCGAATCAGTTAATGAGAAGCGAAACGGAAGTGAAGAAGGCCCACACAGACGGCTATTATTTTTAATTTTCCAGTACCGCACTAAACATGTTTTCGATTATAAGTCGCTATGTGAATCAGTCTGTGATGGACGAGAGTGGAAATGGAACGCACACGCTATTTGTTGTTTGTATATATCACGCAGTCTGTCTTCCGGTTGCGTCTTTTGAATGACGAATACACACTACCACCGCTTGCTGGTAAGGAGAGTTATTGCCACTCACGCATGTGCAGTGCGTACGTGCTACTTGGCCGTCAGCTGAAGTCTTTGCGGTGTGTTCCAGGGCGACTTTTTTTGCCAAGACGCAGAGACGCGAGGCGACACAACAATCGGGTCCGTCGGGACGTGTTCTTTGGTGTCAGTTTGGTGTCAATTTGGTGTGTCAGGGCCTTAAGCCGTCTTTAGCTTAGCGGTAGTGATGCAACTGTGAAACTGTGAAACTATGAAATGAAAATTATCCTGCTCGTAGAGGGATCTATGCAATGCCACATTTCCGGGCCTACAAAAATACGTCCCTAAAGTGAATGCAGGGGTGTAGAGTAGTGTAGTCCTTTCCCAACCATTATACAGCTTACAGTATTGACCTGCTGAGATACAAATCAATATAGTATAGACAATGTACATGCTTTCAGTGGCGACTGGTCATTAGGGGCAGGTGGGGCACAGTCAGCAGAAAGTATTAAAAATAATGATTACAAAAAAATGCAAAAAATAAATAAAAAAATATATTAGGAGGTGCACACAAGGTACACACAGCCATAACAACTTTGTATTATTAGTGTGTATGTACAACATCTGAAGATGTATAGTTTTATGCATGCTTTCACATCATTTTACAGCATATTGCTATACTATTTCAGACTCAGTATTTACATTCAAAGAAAATCAGTAATATCTTTAAAAACTACAGTCCTTTTCTATCAGCTGTGCACCGTTATGGTGTAAATATAACCTATCTATGAATTAGATCAAATGTAAAAGTCAGCCGAATTAGTGTTGATACTGCAAGGAGGAGAGACCTCTCTGAAGAACCAGCACCTTACCGTGGTAGAGAGGTTTGTGTGCCCTGATGAACCTGGGGGCTGTGTTGTCTGGAACCTTGTGTTCCTGGTAGGGTCTCCCATGGCAAATTGGTCTCAGGCAAGGGGCCAGACTAAGATTGGTTCAAAAGACCTCATGAAAGACGACACAGGAAGTGAGGACACCCGGCCCGGAGGAAGCCCGGGGTCCCCTTCTGGAGCCAGGCCCAGAAGGAGGACTCGTCGGCGAGCGTCTGGTGGCCGGGCTTGCCACGGAGCCCGGCCGGGCCCAGCCCGAAAAGGCAACGTGGGCAACACCTCCGCTTCTCCGTCCCGCGGGCCCACCACCTACGGGAAACATCGATGGGGTCGGGTGCGCTGCCAGAAGGGTGGCAGTGAAAGCGGAGGGTCTCGACGGACCAGACCCGGGCGGCAGAAGCTGGCTTTGGGGACGTGGAACGTCACCTCTCTGGGGGGGAAGGAGCCGGAGCTTGTGCGGGAGGTGGAGCGGTACCAGTTGGATCTGGTTGGGCTCACCTCTACACACAGCGTCGGCTCTGGAACCTTACTTCTGGATAGGGGTTGGACTCTATTCTTCTCCGGAGTTGCTCAAGGTGTGAGGCGCGGGGCGGGTGTGGGGATACTCACAAGTCCCCGGTTAGGTGCTTCGTTGTTGGAGTTTACCCCAGTGGACGAGAGGGTCGCCTCCCTACGCCTGCGGGTTATGGGGGGGAAAACTCTGACTGTTGTGTGTGCTTATGCACCCAACAGCAGTTCAGAGTATTCGGCCTTCTTGGAGACCCTGGAAAGAGTCCTGTATGGGGCTCCTGAAGGGGACTCCTTAGTCTTGCTGGGAGACTTCAACGCACATGTGGGCAATGATGGAGACACTTGGAGGGGCGTGATTGGGAGGAACGGCCCCCCTGATCTGAACCGGAGTGGTGGTTTGTTACTGGACTTCTGTGCTAGTCATGGATTGGCCATAACAAACACCATGTTCGAACATAAGGATGCTCATAAGTGTACGTGGTACCAGAGCACCCTAGGCAGAAGGTCCATGATCGATTTCGTTATCGTATCATCGGACCTGAGGCCGTATGTTTTGGACACTCGGGTAAAGAGAGGGGCGGAGTTGTCAACTGATCACCATCTGGTGGTGAGTTGGGTCGAGTGGCGGGGGGAAGCCTCTGGATAGACCTGGTAAGCCCAAACGTGTAGTTCGGGTGAACTGGGAACGTCTGGAGGAGGCCCAAGTTCAGGAGGCCTTCAACTCGCACCTCCGGCGGAGCTTTTCGGGCATTCCTGTGGAGGTTGGGGACATTGAACCAGAGTGGTCGGTGTTCAAAGCCTCTATTGCCGAAGCCGCGGTGGGGAGCTGTGGTCTCAAGGTCCTAGGTGCCTCAAGGGGCGGTAACCCTCGAACCTCCTGGTGGACACCGGTGGTCAGGGAAGCCGTCCGACTGAAGAAGGAGGCCTTCAGGGATTTGTTATCCCGGGGGACTCCCGAGGCAGTTGCAAGGTACCGACAGGCCCGAAGGGCAGCAGCCTCATCCGTGGCCGAGGCAAAGCAGCGGGTGTGGGAGAAGTTTGGAGAAGACATGGAGAAGGACTTTCGGGCGGCACCAAAGTTGTTCTGGAAAACTGTCCGACACCTCAGGAGGGGGAAGCAGGGAACCATCCAAGCTGTGTACAGTAAGGATGGGACGTTGTTGACCTCAACTGATGGAGTGTTGGGGCGTTGGAAGGAACACTTTGAGGAACTCCTGAACCCGACAACTCCGCCCTCTATGTTAGAGGCAGAGCTGGAGTATGACGGGGGATCAACACCAATCTCCCGGTGGGAGGTCACTGAGGTCGTTAAACAACTCCACAGTGGCAAAGCCCCGGGGGTGGATGAGATCCGCCCAGAAATGCTGAAGGCTCTGGGTGTTGAGGGACTGTCATGGTTGACACGTCTCATCAACGTTGCGTGGAAGTCGGAAACAGTACCGAAGGAGTGGCAGACCGGGGTGGTGGTCCCCCTTTTCAAAAAGGGGGATCAGAGGGTGTGTGCCAATTACAGAGGCATCACACTACTCAGCCTCCCCGGGAAAGTTTACTCCAAGGTACTTGAAAGGAGGGTCAGGCCGATTGTCGAACCTCAGATTGAGGAGGAACAATGCGGATTCCGTCCTGGTCGTGGAACGACGGATCAGCTTTTTACTCTCGCAAGGATCCTGGAGGGGGCCTGGGAGTACGCTTATCCGGTCTACATGTGTTTTGTAGACTTGGAGAAGGCGTATGACCGGGTTCCCAGGGAGTTACTGTGGGAGGTGCTGCGGGAGTATGGGGTGAGGGGGTCTCTACTCAGGGCCATCCAATCTCTGTACTCCCAAAGCGAGAGCTGTGTCCGGGTCCTCGGCAGTAAGTCGGACCCATTTCCGGTGAGGGTTGGCCTCCGCCAGGGCTGCGCTTTGTCACCAATCCTGTTTGTAATATACATGGATCGGATTTCGAGGCGTAGTCGTGGGGGGGGGGGTCTGCAGTTCGGTGGACTAAGGATTGCACCACTGCTTTTTGCAGATGATGTGGTTCTGATGGCTTCATCGGTCTGCGACCTTCAGCACTCACTGGATCGGTTCGCAACCGAGTGTGAAGCGACTGGGATGAGGATCAGCACCTCCAAATCTGAGGCCATGGTTCTCAGCAGGAAACCGATGGACTGTTCACTCCAAGTAGGGAATGAGTCCTTACCCCAAGTGAAGGAGTTCAAGTATCTCGGGGTCTTGTTCTCGAGTGAGGGAACAATGGAGCGTGAGATGGGCCGGAGAATCGGAGCAGCGGGAGCGGTACTGCAGTCGCTTTACCGCACCGTTGTGACGAAAAGGGAGCTGAGCCAGAAGGCAAAGCTCTCTGTCTACCGGGCCATTTTCGTTCCTACCCTCACCTATGGTCATGAAGGATGGGTCATGACCGAAAGAACGAGATCGCGGATACAAGCGGCTGAGATGGGTTTCCTCCGCCGGGTGGCTGGTGTCTCCCTTAGAGATAAGGTGAGAAGTTCGGTCATCAGGGAGGGACTCGGAGTTGAGCCGCTCCTCCTTCGCGTCGAAAGAAGCCAGTTGAGGTGGTTCGGGCACCTAGTTAGGATGCCATCTGGGCGCCTCCCTAGGGAGGTGTTCCAGGCACGTCCAGCTGGGAAGAGACCAAGGGGTAGACCTAGGACCAGGTGGAGGGATTATATCTCTTCGCTGGCCTGGGAGCGCCTTGGGATCCCCCAGTCAGAGCTGGTTGATGTCGCCAGGGAAAAGAAAGTTTGGGGCTCTCTGCTGGAACTGCTACCCCCGCGACCCGACCACGGATAAGCGGGAGAAGATGGATGGATGGATGGATGGACTGCAAGGAGACGTATTGTGTGAAGAGAAATTGAAGATGTTGTTTAATTGTTGATATATTTATGATCCACGTCAAGTATTCAGTTTCGGTGGCATTTCTTCCAGTTTTTCCAAAGGTCTTCTCATCAGGGCTCTCTAAATAAAGAAAGTTCTACGGCAGATCTGTGATATGTAATGCAGCCGAACCGTGTATTACAATGCCGTTATGTGATGACTTTCAAAGAGAAAAGCAAGAGCACTCGGAATTAAGTATTATTTTATACTTTTAAAATGTTTTCCGGATTTCATATAATATAAACACCAACTCCCAGCATGCATTGCAGCTAACACATCCAATCAGAGAGCTTAAAACCATAGCTGAGGATCTTGGGTAATCGCTCGAAATGCCTACGTCTGTTTCCGGTTATTTTTATTTTGAGATTCAGTTCCTGACGGATGCCAAAAAAGCCCGAGATTATGAAATCAAACCAATAAATAAAAGCAAGGATAATTGTGTGTTATTGGTGAGTAAATAACAGTGTGTTATTTTGAAAATAATAACAAATTAGATGGAAACAAATATTTAAAAATACAGATTTCAGTATCCTGAGGCTCTGAGCCCCATTTATTTTCCTCACAGACGACAACAAAAGTCCGAAATTATACGATTTAAAATACAAGCAATAACTGTGGCTTGATATTGAGTAAGAACATGTTTTTATGAACCACACAGCTTCCGGTCTTCCACGACCCGACCGGAGAAAAAGACGTGCTGCAGCCTGCAGGCACGAAACACGTTACCAGTAGAAATACATTGCTTTTAAAATCGTGCTTTGCAACACGAAAAAAAGGGGCAAATCGTGATGGTGAACACGAATCAATAGATTAAAAATCGTGTTGGTGAACACGAAATGCCGTGAGACTGGGTTGGCCATCCCCACCATACGTCATCTCACATCATTCAGAGCTGATTGGCTGTAAGTATGTGTGCCGCGAAAAGTGTGGTGTGTGAAGAGGACATGGATGTATAATAAGAACTGGATACAGCGTGGGAGGCGGGGCCTCATTCATTCCTATGAGAGTTGCTCATTGGCGCATGATGACAAAATGGCCCAACTTTTGAGAGAGCGAAACGTCACAGATTACCCGGCATGCCTGAGAAGTACCCGTATGTGCACTCATAGCGCATGCGCAACTTTAACCAAAATGCTCGTTCACATCAAGCACGTCAATTTGCGTACACGTAACAGCACCGTGCGTTCATGACAGCATGGTAATGGATTGTTATTATGATGGATTTGATATTAACGAGGCGGCAGTTAGCAGCTAGCGGCTAGCTAGTAATTATGCTAATGTGCACATCAATCGTTATGTACTTATATTACGCTGTAACAGGATCTACGTGATATCCAACAGAGCTTTTAGCATGAAATAATTATTGCACTGTATATATATACACTGCAATAAGCTTCTTAGTGCAATAATAAGCTACAGGGACGTTAATCTAACGTCGGCAATATTAACTTTATTTAATACAACATTTACGGTACAAGATTTAATCATACAGCCCATGTAGTATAATATTTTACAAATGATGAATTACAGCAAACATGTGCAATATATAATAATAATTTCAATTTATATAGCGCCTTTCACGAAACCCAAGGACGCTTTACAATGGGAAGTAACAAAACAAAAGGTAATAATAAACATACAGAGCAATAGCAGGAAATAAGTGACTGTAAATTAGTGGAGGCCAAAGGCCTGAGTGAACAGATTATTACAGCTCCGTGGGATGGCAGTAAGGCGATATGGGTCCGTTGTTATTGTGCATCCATGGGTAAAGATCAGGTAAAGATAAACGCATGTAGTGCTGAACACGTAACTTGAACGTGCTGGGCGGCGCGGTCCCGTGGGTTAGATGCGCGTTCATAATGCCGAGGGAAATAACTCTCAGAATAACGTTATTAGCACATTTTTACAACTTGAGGAACGAATGTTTTTAATAAGGGCTATAGAAGTGTTCATACTGGGTTGTTTATTTAGTTTAAAAAAAATTATCCAACGAGTTACAGACCACTCTTTCCCAATGTAACTCAATGGGAAAAAGTGTTTCCGGGCCCAGCAACCTAAAGTAAGTGTAGTACCACCATTTGGCCACAACAAATATTCTCATCAGACTCCGGCGCACTTCCTGGGGGCTTGGAAGAGGAGACGAGAGAGCTGCAGTGACGCGTCCTAAAACCCGGAAGTAAACTGCGCATGGCTTCCCTCGACAAAAAAGCAATGATATTTCTCCATAGGATTTTAGAAAATAGCTCCAAATAAGATCTGTGGAAAACGTACCTGTTAGATAAATGCACGTTTTGTTCAGCCGGATAATATCCACATGTCTACCCTACTTTTATAATTTTCGAATCATAAATCTATTGATTAGATTAGATTTATGATTATGATTTTGAAACTACAAGAACATAAGGAGGACTTTTACAAAAAAGTAATAGAGAATTTTGTCCAGAAGGATAGGCAAATGGACTTCATCTTCATGTCAAGGTAAGACTGCAATTTTATTGAAAATGGGATCTTACTAATGCCCCTTTCACACCAGCGCCTTTTCAGCTCCGGCTCGGAGCTAGAGCCTGAAAAGCGCCGGGTTTTCCAGTTCACACCGGAGCTGCGCCGGCTCTTAGCTCCGGAATCCGCTTCATTTCCAGCTCCAAAAAATTGTCGGTCCAGAGGCAAGAGCTTTGGAGCTAAGAGGTGACGTCGCTTACATCTCTCTTACGTCGAGGCGTGCAGGAAACTAAACCCACCTCCCATGGGTCGACTGTCATGCCTGCCTACAAGCAGTAGTGCCTGTAAACACACTTTATAAAGTCAGGCAACACTAACCAGGCTTCGTGTGATTCTGTTTATTTGTACCTTACTTTGACCATCCGTTCACTGTTATCGATCATTGTGGAGAGAGGCAGACGTGTTGTTTTGTATTATTGCAGCTATCGGATGCAAGTAGTCAGTTTAGCTTCGGTTGCTATGCTAACATCACCCGCTTTATACCAGAGAAACTTTCATAACAGCGTTGTGATACCAAACAGTGTCAATTCAGACTGACACACATTCACTTAGGCTAAGGGGAACTGGGGATATGCATCAGCTGCTTGTGTGAGTCGGACAGTGAATACTTTAGAGCGGCCGCTGCAGTGTGAGCTAACCGGGAGCTAACGGGAGAATAAACTCCTGTGGACGAGCAGCCAGCACTGCAGCGGTCGGTAAATGCCGCAGAAACACATTAATAAACAATGAACCACGGCACTCTGGAGCAAAGTATAAGGTTGGAGAAGTCGTTATTCAATTTATTCTGGCTTCGTGTGATTAAAAGCAACACGATCATCGACCCGACGCAGTTGTTGTTGTTGTTGTGAGCTGCCGTAATGGCTGCCGTTTGGGGGCAAATCAGCGATGTAAACGGTGACGTCATGACGCAGCAGGGGCAGCTCTGGGGCGCCAGTGGGCGGTGTGCACAGAGCGGGAGCTGAAAAGGGAAACCGGAGCTGAACCAGAAAAGCTCCCGCTCGGAGCTAGAAACTGAAAAGCGCTGGTGTGAAAGCCGCATAAGAGAGAACAATTCAATATTTAAATGATAACATTTAATGTTTTGGGTATCCTTCTGTTGAACTGTCTGTTTAAAATTAATTGAAGCATCAGACAAAAAAAGCTTTTGAAAATAATATTATATTTTGATTTAGGTCAAAATATAATATGTGTAAATCTGAAGAGTCAGTGCCAGTGCCTCACCAGCCATGAACCTCACTGCAGAAGCTTATATATAGACATCTAAGTTGTTTGTGCCCCACCACTTTTGTACATATAAAAACGCCACTACATGCTTTTTATGTTGCCTGGGGCACAGACCCTCCCATGAAGTGGACTGGTTGGCGCTGCCCTCCTGACTCCCACTCATTATGCACTGGCTGCTCTCCCGGTTGGTTGCTCCAGTTATGGGTGTGGCTTTGATATCCTCCTCCACTCACTCATCTTTTGCCTCTGTTGCTATGGTAGCCACAGCCCACCATAAATCAGCTATTGCTGGTTAACTCAGGAAAACAGTGTCTGGTCTGCAAGTTAACATGGCATCTTAAAAAGCAAACCCCCCTTCCCCTTTTCTGAGAAATGACTCCACCACTGTGCAGATTCAGGCTGAGCATACTGTATATCAAAGGTTCTGTTCACCTCTTCAGCTTTGGGGGCAGAGCTGTGTTTGAATGTCCATGCCATAAGGTGAACCCTCGTAACAGCATGTCAGCAGGGGGCCTGACATTGTTATAAATAAGATCAATCTGAAATACATTTCGTACCATTGTTTTCCCTTGTAATGGGTCTGTGTTTATTATATTTACGTATTAAGTAGTTAGGATTGGATTAGTTTAGTCTTGGATTACATGTAACTGGATTCCGTTATTAGGACACAAAAAAAGTAACTGAATTCCCTGACAGTTATATAAAAAACGATGTATTTTACAGTTACTTCTCTTACATTGTGTTTTTGCTGCAAAAGGATGATATGTTATCTCTTCTCTGTAAGCTGTACTGTTCTGTAGGCTAATACTTTAAATGTGAATCTATACGCCTACTGCCTGAATCTGCTTTATGGTTTTCACTTTCTTTGCTTCATTTGTTCCGTTTTTATTCAGCAGGTGAACCTATATGACCTCTAATGCAATGTTTTATAATAAGAGAGGCGTGTGATGCAGTGGGTCGTACGTTTGTTTTCGGATCAGGGGGTCACAGGTTCAAACCCCACTGCAGTCAGCATGTCGTTGTGTCCCTGAGACACTTCACCCCACATTGCTCCTGTGGGGATTGTCCACAGTATTGAGTATGTAAGTCGCTTTGGATAAAAGCGTCTACCAAGTGACATGTAATTATACTTTGAAACTTAGGTTAGTGAATACTTTTTATTAAAGGTAGCTGATAATTGTAACAGAATACATTTTGAACGTGCCCAACCCTTAGATCTAGATGTTGTGAATACTTATTCCTCAGTATATGGGCCCCTTTTCCAAAGCTCTGGACAGCTTATACTATTTCACATATCTACATGTTTTCTTATGACTGTACTTCTATTTTTAACTTTTGGTAAATAAATAAATGAAATAGATTTTTTTTGGGCAAGCAATAGGACTTGTCGCAGCCAACATTTGACTTCTGCTAATCTGTGTATGCAAATAGGCCGTGAGAGAAGTATTTAAACCCAGACACTTGAGGTACTCTGAGGATTAACAGACAACGCTACAGCAAACTCCTGACAGAATGCTACAGAGGTGTGATGCCACAAAGGAAACACTGCTGTCCACTCTATACTTCCTGTCAGTTCTGCATGCTGATGAAAGCCTTTGTGACTCCAGTATCTGTCTCTGAGTCAGGGTGGAGATCAGAGGAGACGAGCAGAGGACAGACACAAAGAGATTGTGCTCTTTGGGGTCTCCTCTGTGAATTCCCTCTAATCCTGTTAACGCGAGGCCTCTAAAGGAAAGTGCCTTGGAGAATCACTGTGCTGTGTTTCTATGGTTACCCACCATTCCTTCCCCCATGCCCATATTACATTACTTTACATTACATTGCATTTAGCTGACGCTTTTATCCAAAGCAACTTACAATAAGTACATTCGACCAGGAAGACACAGCCTTGAAGAAAACAGAATCATATAAGTACATCAGGTTTCATAGTATTTCAAGTGCCATTCAACTGGCTTTAGATAAGCCAGTCCTTTATTAGTATATAAGTGCTCTGTTTGCAGTTCTTTGTTAGTAATTCTTTCGCTCGAGGTGGAGTCGAAAGAGATGAGTTTTCAGTCTGCGCCGGAAGGTGTGTAAGCTTTCTGCCGTCCTGATGTCAATGGGGAGCTCATTCCACCATTTTGGAGCCAGGATAGCAAACCCACGTGTTTTTGCTGATGGGAACTTGGGTCCCCCTCGCAGCGAGGGTGCAGCGAGTCGTTTGGCTGATGCAGAGTGTAGAGCACGCGCTGGGGTGTACAGTTTAACCATGTCCTGGATGTAGGAAGGGCCAGATCCATTCGCAGCATGGTACGCAAGTACCATTGTCTTGAAGTGGATTCTAGCAGTTACCGGAAGCCAGTGAAGAGAGCGGAGGAGCGGCGTGGTGTGGGAAAATTTAGGAAGGTTGAAGACCAGACGAGCCGCTGCATTCTGAATGAGCTGCAGAGGTCGGATGGCACATGCAGGTAGACCAGCCAGGAGGGAGTTGCAGTAGTCTAGGTGTGAGGTGACGAGAGCCTGGACCAGAACCTGCGTGGCTTTCTGGGTCAGCTGGGGACGCATCCTCCTGATGTTGTAAAGCGTGTATCTGCAGCAGCGGGTTGGAGCAGCGATGTTTGCAGTGAAGGACAGGTTGTTATCTAGGATCACACCCAGATTCCTTGCAGTCTGGGTCGGGGAAACAATAGAGGTGCCGATGTTGATTGGTCAGGTCAAGAGTGGGACAATCTTTTCCCGGAAGGAAAAGCAGTTCAGTCTTGTCAAGGTTGAGCTTGAGATGATGAGCGGACATCCACTGAGAGATGTCAGCTAAACAAGCAGAGATGCGAGCGACCACCTGGGTCTCTGAGCGGGGAAAGGACAGAATTAGTTGGGTGTCGTCAGCGTAGCAGTGGTATGAAAAACCATGCGGGCTAATGACAGATCCGAGCGAGTTTGTGTACAGGGAGAAGAGGAGGGGACCAAGGACAGAGCCCTGAGGGACCCCTGTAGTTAATTGACAAGGGTTGGACTCTGACCCTCTCCAAGTTACCCTGTAGGTACGGTCTTTGAGGTATGAGGTGAGGAGGGAAAGTGCAGAGCCTGAAACTCATATTAGGGGATGAGCGAGGAGACACACTGTGCCACTGAGACATTGTGTGCGAGGAAGGTGATCCTACACATCATGTCACACTTCCTCAGTGCCCACAACAGAAGCTAAATACAGCATGTGATTAAATCATTCATTAGTGCGAATGCTGTCTACAGCATTCCACTATAGTACTTCAAATCTTTATTAGTGCGAATGCTGTTTACAGCATTCCACTATAGTTCTTCAAATCTTTATTCTTCCCCTTTTTGTTATTCATTATTAACCCAAAACTACACAAAAATTACACTTCAGATACTCAACTTCCTTGACATGCTTCACGTTTTGAAATGTCACAGATACCTGTTACGGTTCTTCCACAAAACGTTCACATGTAAGAGGTTTATCTCTCATTCAGAACAATGAAGCCTTTGAAGTCTAGGCACCTCATTAGCTCAACTATAAACACCTGTGTAATGGAACACGATGATGTCATCACTCCAACTGACATGCAGCAGACTTCAACAGTCCAGCTGTGAAGACATCTCAGAGACACACTCTCTCTCTTGCGGCTTTCACACCAGCGCTTTTCCCTTTCTAGCTCCGAGCGGGAACTTTTCTGATTCAGCTCCGGTTTCCCTTTTCAGCTCCCGCTCTGTTCACACTGCCCACTGGCGCCCCAGAGCTGCCCTTGCTGCGTCATGACGTCACTGTTTACATCGCTGATTTGCTCCCCAACGGCAGCCATTACGGCGCTCACAACAACAACAACTGCGTCGGGTCGATGATCGTGTTGCTTTTAATCACACGAAGCCAGAATAAATTGAATAACGACTTCTCCAACCTTATACTTTGCTCCAGAGTGCCGTGGTTCATTGTTTATTAATGTGTTTCTGCAGCATTTACCGACCGCTGCAGTATTGGCTGCTCTTCCACGGGAGTTTATTCTCCCGTTAGCTCCCGGTTAGCTCACACTGCAGCGGCCGCTCTAAAGTATTCACTGTCCGACTCACACAAGCAGCTGATGCATATCCCCAGTTCCCCTTAGCCTAAGTGAATGTGTGTCAGTCTGAATTGACACTGTTTGGTATCACAACGCTGTTATGAAAGTTTCTCTGGTATAAAACGGGTGATGTTGGCATAGCAACCGAAGCTAAACTGACTACTTGCATCCGATAGCTGCAATAATACAAAACAACACGTCTGCCTCTCTCCACAATGATCGATAACAGTGAACGGATGGTCAAAGTAAGGTACAAATAAACAGAATCACACGAAGCCTGGTTAGTGTTGCCTGACTTTATAAAGTGTGTTTATAAGCACTACTGCTTGTAGGCAGGCATAACAGTCGACCCATGTTCAGGGGAGGTGGGTTTAGTTTCCTGCACGCCTCGACGTAAGAGAGACGTAAGCGACGCCACCTCTTAGCTCCGAAGCTCTTGCCTCTAGACCGACAATTTTTTGGAGCTGGAAGTGAACCCGATTCCGGAGCTAAGAGCCGGCGCGGTTTGAACATGAAAAACCGGCGCTTTTCAGGCTCTAGCTCCAAGCCGGAGCTGAAAAAGCGCTGGTGTGAAAGGGGCATCTCACACACACACACACACACACACACACACACACACACACACACACACACACACACACACACACACACACACACACACACACACACACACACACACACACACACACACACACACACACACACACACACACACACACACACACACACACACACACACACACACACACACACACACACACACACACACACACACACACACACACACACTCTCTCTCTCTCGCCATAGTTTTTGAACGGGTGGCAAAATGGTCAGATATACAGTCAATGTCAATGCATTCTTATGGGACGCAGTGCTGCAGTTGGTTGTCTCTGATCTCTGGACACACACACAGGTGTTCTGAGTAGGTGCTCAGGAACAGAAACAAACACTGACAGACTGGACTTTAACAGACTGTCTCAGCCTATTATTTTCTGTCTGATGGAGACTTCATACTGACTTGAAAGAAATCTCTCTCAAATTTAAATACCATGCTCTTGAATAAAGATAGGGAATAACCCCCATAACAGTCCAGCCATGAAGACATCTACGGGAACGTTTTGAGATTTCTTCAAATGCTGTTGCCATGGCAACACAATGCTCACCATGAAACACGGTTTTCTCATAACTTCAGTGAAAATACTCGAAATGGCCCAAAACTTCACAGGTTTGGTAACGATGCAGCCATCAACACATCTAAGAGTATTATGGGATGTCATCAAATGCCATTGCCATGGCGACAGATAATTCACCATCAAGTTAGTTCAAAAGTTTACAGTCAAAATATTCTGCTGCTTTCCCAAGCCTTTTTACTTTCTTTTCTCATCTTAATACCAATTCATTCACTACTACTTACATCTGATATTTAACTCCTTCAGCCTATTTTCAGCTGCAGAACCCATTCAACTATTACATTATTCAGCTATTTCAGGACATCAAGGCTATACATGTTGTTTATACCTTTTTTTAAACCTTTTCTTTTAAATATTAAGCTTTTTCTGCATTTTTGTAGCTAAAAGCAGCTACCATTCAGCTAATAACACATTCAGCTTTTTCTGCATTTTCAGCTAAATTCAGCCATAAATGTTCACAGTTTACAGCATTCGCACGCATTTTCTGCAGGAAATGCATTTTCTAGTTATTATAGCGCTTTATCAATGACTCTCAAAGCGCTTTACAAATACACATTACACATACAGATCATACATACATGTAATGGTCATCTACTGTGGACAATACCCACAGGAGCAAATTCAGGTGAAGTGTCTGGCCCAAGGACACAGCGGCTTTACAGACGCAGCGGCGGCGGGTTTCACCCCCTTGATCTGATAATCATTGCACAGCGCACTGCGCCACACCGCCCATCTTCACACCTCGAAGTCATCAAGGCGCTTTTACAAGTCCACATTGATATTATACATGTACTGTGGACAATACCCACATGAGCAAATTCGGGTGAAGTGTCTTGCCCAAGGACACAACGGCCTGATGTAGTGTGTTGTTAGCTGCCATATAAGCTTTATTCATCAGTCTCTGTGTTTAAATGGTAAATATTTGTATTCGTAATATATCATATTAGGCGGCCTACTTAAATTCTGGATTCTGATTGGTCAATTTGGACATTCCAGAGGTCGATCATTTTCACTACCTTCGAAGGATCAAGGGACTTTGTGCAAACATACCTGGAATACTTTTGGAATATTCTTTTTTATATTTGTGTTTGTAAAGGGAACAGCAGAAGAAGACAGACAGGAAGTAAACACTAACAGGAACACAGTATGCGCTATGCAGTGTTTAAAGACTGGTTCATCGGAAAAAAAAAATGTGAACAGACTTGGAGAGTTACAGAAAACCTCCATCAGTGCTGCCGTAACTTTAAGTTACGGTGCTGTTTCTGCAGTTCAAGCCCTTGGTGCACAGTGGAACGGACTATTATTTCTTAGCGGAAGCAATGCAATCATTTTTAAATCAATAAAGTACTTTTCTGTATCAGAATTGTGAATCAAGTCGTTGATTTATTTAGTATGTAGCCGTGTAATAAGCGAGATAAGTATGTCAATGTATTTCTGAAGGGCACGGTCTTCTTTATGAGCTGAAGAACCATTCAGGTGTAAGTGTAGCGTCACAGAACAAACCCAGTTTTAAATAACAACAGCAGCCCGACTTCACTCGTGGCCTCGGTGCACCGGGAGTCGTCTTTGGATGAGCTCGGGGTGTGTGCTCAGTGTGAATTCACACACCACATTAGAGAGCTGCTGCAGGGGAAGTGACGGATGTGTGAAGCACCGAAGGCATGCAGAGCGCCGCTAAAGTGAAATCTGAGGTGAACAGTTGAAATGTGAGCATAGATGAACAGAGGTGGAAGAAGTACTAGCAATACTACAGTCTAAAAAATAAGGTACTGCATTCAACTTTGTACTAATGTAGGAGTTAAAGAATTGTTAGTATCAAAATATACTTAAAGAACCAAAGTATTCATTATGCAGGATGGAAAATTGAAGCACAATATATTTTAAATGGTTGTACTGTATGATAACTATTAAAGCAATAATCTCTTCATCACTTTAATGTTTCAGTTGGTAAAAATGGGATTTATTTGAATTGCTTTATATAATACTGGGTAGCTTAACTTATATAATAATGTATTAGTTGATTTAAATTGTGTATTTATAATCGAAATGTGCAAAGTAACTAATAACTAAATCTTCTAAATACATTTAGTGTCGTAAAAAGTATAACATTTGCCAACTAAATGTAGTACATTCAAATTGATTGATTGATTGAGCCTTCTATTCCCATAGCACTCAGTAGTAATGATTTTATGTGCTTTTTTAACGATAAAATTGTTACTCTTAGAAACAAAATTAATGACCTCTTGCCTTTGACCAGTATAGTGTTATCAACACCTCCCGGAAACGTGAGTTCTAATATTACACTAGATAGTAAACTAGAATGCGTTTCAGCCATAAACCTTGAACAATTAAATTCAATTATTCTCTCTTCTAAACCATCAACGTGCATGTTAGACCCAATTCCAACTAAGCTGTTGAAGGAAGTTTTTCCATTAATTAGCACTTCTTTATTAAATATTATGAATATGTCTTTATTATCAGGCTATGCTCCACAATTATTCAAAGTAGCAGTGATAAAACCGCTTCTTAAAAAGCACAACCTTGATCCAGAGGTTTTAGCCATCTATAGACCTATTTCTAATCTTTCGTTCCTCTCAAAAATTCTTGAGAAAGCGGTCGCAAAACAGTTGTATGATTACTTAAAAAACAATGATTTATTTGAAGATGTTCAGTCTGGCTTTAGAACACATCATAGCACAGAGACAGCTCTGGTTAAAGTCACAAATGACATTCTAATAGCCTCAGACAAGGGACTTGTCTCTATTCTTGTTTTGCTCGATCTCAGTGCTGCATTTGATACTATCGACCATGATATCCTATTGCAAAGACTAGAGCACTTAGTTGGCATACAGGGAACTGCTTTAGGCTGGTTTAGGTCCTATCTATCTGAACGCTCTCAGTTTGTGTGTGTCAACGATGAATCTTCCATGCAAACCAAAGTTAGCCATGGAGTGCCACAGGGCTCAGTGCTCGGACCTATTTTGTTCACATTATATATGCTTCCGTTAGGCAATATTATAAGGAATCATTCTGTACATTTTCATTCTTATGCGGATGATACTGAACTATATTTATCAATCAAGCCTGATGAAATTAATCATCTAAATAAAATGTAAGACTGCCCTCAAGGACTTAAAAACGTGGATGACCTTAAACTTTTTGATGTTATACACGACCAAAAGTTATTGTACTCAGTCCAAAGAATCTACGAAACAAACTATCTAAAGATATACTAGTTATGGATGGCATTAATTTGGCCTCCAGTGAGACTGTAAGGAATCTTGGTGTTATATTTGATCAGGATTTATCCTTTAACGCCCACATAAAATCAATTTCAAGGACCGCCTACTTCCATCTACGTAACATTGCAACAATCAGGCATATCTTGCCTCAAAACGATGCAGAGAAACTAGTCCATGCATTTGTTACTTCTAGGCTGGATTATTGTAACTCTTTATTATCAGGGAGTACCAAGAAGTCAGTCAAGTCGCTTCAGCTGATTCAAAATGCTGCGGCTCGTGTACTAACCAGAGTTAGGAAAAGGGACCACATTACTCCTGTTCTGGCTGCCTTACACTGGCTCCCTATAGAACACAGGATAGAATTTAAAATTCTTCTTCTCGCCTACAAAGCCCTTAATGGGCAGGCGCCATCTTACCTTAAAGAACTCATTATACCCTACTGTCCTACTAGAGCATTGCGTTCCAAGAATGCAGGGTTGTTGGTTGTTCCTAGAGTCTCTAAAAGTACAATAGGAGCCAGAGCCTTTTCTTATCAAGCTCCACATTTGTGGAATCAGCTTCCAGTTTGTGTTCGGGCGGCAGACACCCTATCCGTTTTTAAGAGTGCGCTTAAGACCTTCCTTTTTGATAAAGCTTATAGTTAGGGCTGATTAAATTCAGCCAGGGGCGGAGTGGGACTACAATTCAGCCCTGGAATCTGACCCAGACCGGCCACATTCGGGGGGTGGGGGGCGGTGGCATCAGAACAAAAAATTACAATCGCCTACTATTTATGCAGTTCAAGGGATAATTCTCACCTAAAGAGGGCGGACACTCCTCAGATGTCTTAAACACATGGGACATCGTAAACACACAAACATACAGTACTATTTGTAATTAGCCTAGTTATTAGAAATCAGCTGTTTATTAGGATGCATGTATGCAGTTCAAGGGATAATTCTCACCCACCTCTTGCTCTTGCCCATGCTCTTGTATGTGCCAGTTGAGCTGGTTCTTCCACCAGCTCAACTCTCTGTCCCTCATCATGAACGCAGAAGGCTGGCTGTATATCTGAACTTGCGCCCTCATCATTCTCTTCATCATCTTGCACTTGTTCTAAGCTGCTGCTGATAGTGCTTGTGGCACCGCTGCTGCCAAAAAGATCTGTCAATTTGCCACATTTATATGCTTCACCTGCGAGTGACTATACCATTTTTCCTCTTGCCTTCTCGCCCCCACCGTTTTCTTTGATTTGTATCCATGTTTTTTCAATCTCCCTGTCTGCCGCATGGGTCTGCCGCGGCGTCTAATCCCTTCTCTTCGTGTGGCCGGTCTTTTTTCTTCTTTGTGTGTGATTATTTGACAGATAATAACCACACAACTGCATTAGCGGCCGCTGTCGCCCTCTGTCTTAAAAGATGACGTTAAACACATTTTTTTTGATGGCCGGCCATCAACAGCCCTTGACGACCGGCCGTTCTGTGGTTCTCCAGATTATACAGATGGCTAGTCCGCCCTTGGATTCAGCCCCTAGTTTTGCTGATATAGGCTTAGTTTGTCGGGGGACATCTTACTTCTTCCTTCTCTCTGTCTATACCTGTGTACACTCATGTTCCGATTAACCCAGCTTCCCCAAAAGTTTTTCCTTGTACGATGTGAGCGTCTAAGGACAGAGGGTCTAAGGACAGAGGGTCTAAGGACAGAGGGTGTCGTATTGTCATACTGATATTCTGTACACACTGTGAAGACCACTGAGACAAATGTAACATTTGTGATATTGGGCTATATAAATAAACATTGATTGATTGATTGATTGATTGATTGATTGATTGATTGATTGATTGATTGATTGATTGATTGATTGATTGATTGAAATGATAAAGTAGGATAACATGAAAATACTTAAATAAAGTTCAAGAGCCTAAAATGTTTACTTCAGTAAATGTACATTCCACCACTGCAAATGAACCAAGATTGATTTCATGATGATTTTTCTTGCCATTTTGCTGTGATTCATCCTCATGATATTGTAAATATTGTTAATGTATCGAACCGCTCTACAAACACCACGACTACAGATAAATACACCCGTGTGATTCCCTGTTGTTTCACACGTCCCCTCATCATCAGATATGAATCCACACAGATGTTCTAGCTTCAGGGGGCGGATCAGATGGTGCTTACATCTTGTTAGGATCCTCCTCCCGGCCTGAGCGCCTGAACACACAACTTCACAGAGCTGACCTATTACAACACGTCACTCTGGACAACCAGGAAACGGCACTGCCCAATTTCTCTGCCGAGGGGTCCAACTAGAGAGAGAAGGACGCCGACTGAAGCAGCCACAACAGACAAGTCAAAAACACAATACTACACCTCCGGATGCAAAGGCCAGCGCACACAGTCCTGCCATGTTGGGTGGAGGCGGTGTGAAGAGGAGCGGACGGCTGCTCCTGCACTGTGGCCTGTTTGGGCAGTCTGAGCAGGAGAACAGGGTGGTACTGCCAAAGCTCTCCAGGACAGCACATTTACGAGGACTTGACTCATTTCCAGACATTGTTCCTCTGGCTCGCAGGAAAGTAACAGCAAGTTGCTACCAACTACACATGCCCCTCCCTCTCACACCCTTCAAAGAAAACAAAGCACAAGGCTCTGACACTGGGAATACTTTTTAACCCTCCTCTCCGGTCTGTTTTAACTGCTCTTACATTAATACTCAAACCATTCATAATGTTAACACTACATTTAACACACTTTGTGAACAATGTCTCAGACTACTGGTTGGGGTGAACACATACAAAGAATACACACAGGAAGTGTTCCAAAAATAACATCTGGGCTATTTGTGAGTGTGTACTATCTGATGGAATAACATCATCTAGGGTTACCCATTCATTTCTTACGGGGGTCATTTTCGACCGGGAACACCGTCGGTGGAACAAAGTTGACTGAACCACTCAAAATTAAATCAAAGTGGTGATCAGCAGTTTTCATGAATACAAATGCAGCCATGTTCCTATCAGGGTGTATCTGGACACTTCCGAAGAGGGAGCAATGAAACGGCTCTGAAGCATGTTTAGACATAATTAGACCTCAGTGAAAGGGATGCTCAACAATGGCATGACTAACCGCTTAGTTTGACTTCTAATTAAAGCTTTTATTCAATTTTCTTTTTAACAAGCATGTTCCAGATAAAGAGAGAGACAACGGACATTTCAAAGTGCATGAAATTACAAAAGTCAGCCAATTTCAAAGTTGGGATTACTAACATTTGATCCGGGTTCTGGAGTCCTATAAATCCCTATAAGGACTGGGTTTTCTGAAAGAGGTGTGTGTGTGTGTGTGTGTGTGTGTGTGTGTGTGTGTGTGTGTGTGTGTGTGTGTGTGTGTGTGTGTGTGTGTGTGTGTGTGTGTGTGTGTGTGTGTGTGTGTGTGTGTGTGTGTGTGTGTGTGTGTGTGTGTGTGTGTGTGTGTGTGTGTGTGTGTGTGTGTCACAAGTCAGTGTCACATGTTGATGAGTCAGCCACTCTTTGTGACACCATGGCAACCAGCCTATCACCGTGTCACCCCCGCATCCACACCAGAGCTGAGGGCTGAGAACACACACTGTAACACACTGTAACACACTGTAACACGCTCGGCTACATATCAAATCATTTCTTAGGCCGATATCATCTGATACAGACAAATCAAATGTTACAATGCACACTAACTTGTTCTTATTGTAGTGTTTGTGTATATGTGCCTCTCACATTCCCTCCAACCAGCACAGCTGTTTTTGTATACAACTCGTATTTGTGGAGATATTAGCATTCAGTGTGTGTGATCGGGTCACTGATTGATCATGTCCTAAATACAGTTTAAAAGCCTGCTGCTGCTGCCGAGTGGCCACAGGCAGAAAGCAACTTGTTTCCATTTCTACTCATCTTCTCTAAAAGCACACGTGCGCACACACACACACACACACACACACACACACACACATTAAATAGAAGCAGTACATTGATTTGGGGAAGTTGGCGTCGTCAGTGCTCTTATTTATTACGCAAAAAAATCACATATGAATTATTTTTCAGATAAAAATGTTAGTGTAAGCATGATTCTGCTGCTTTAAGATGTATTCATGTACTATTTAAAAATATATATTTAAAAAAACACAGGAAATGCGAAGCTCCAACTTTCTTTTTTTTTTGTACATACACACCGAATAAAGGCTGTGCATTGATTTGGGAAATCACATCCATTCATTGGTGGAAACATTAATGTGCAGTAGGAAGCATGACACCTTTAGAAATGGACAAAACTAGTAAAAAAAACAACAACAATTGGTTGTATTCTCTAATTAGTATGTGTAATATAATAACAACAGGCACTTGGCACCTACTGTATAGTGCCGTTTATATTGAAAGTACCCAATGTCAGAATCTTACTTTTAATTCAGAAATACTGTACATATTTTTTAGAGTTATTTGACATATTCTTATGGTATTTCCATGTATAATATAATGTTTCTCCCTTTTTTCAATATCTGCTCTAATTTTACATTTAAACTCTTACTGTGTTTCGGTTTCCTTTATTATACACCAATGCAAATTCCTTACATGTGAAAACGTTCTTAGCCATAAACCAAATTCTGATTCTGAATGTCTTCCAACATTGAATTTTCAAGCAAAATTCACTTTCCTTTTCGATTCCTATCATATCACGTGTAAAGTAGGTCAACTGTATTCTACCCACTGTATTCTACCCATGTCTCATTCTGCTTCGGACTGTTGCAAACGGTCAAGACGAGCTACAGCATCCTTACATCCTTCTTCTGAGACTGTACACGTTACTGCCCCACAGAGAGCGGTCTGAACGGGTCACAGAGATCCAGACCGGCAGCTGCCGCGGTTCTGAGAGTAACCGAGAGGAGCCGAGCGGTCAGGGCTGACAGAGAGCATAAACTGGGACTTTGAATTGAGAAGCAGCTGCTGATGTTTAACTCTGGAGTCGAAATGACCTTGTTGAGAAATGGATGTTCATGCTCTGATTGCAATGGAACCCCAACATGCATGCAACGATATCTGCATATAGTCAAACATCCAGGGCATGTGTGTGTCATGGTCGCTAACTGATGCTGTCCTAAATGACTGCTCTCCAGTCTTCAGCCGGCTGCTGCTCCACAGGCCACAGGCAGAAAGCAACCATTTTTTTTAAAAGCATCTTCTCTAAACACACACACACACACACACACACATTGTGATTTGATACAAGAACCCTCTTCCTAGACTTCTCATCAGCATTCATCAGAATACAAGCTTACATATCGGCGTCTAAAATGGAAGTGAATCCATTCCAGCAGCTTGCAGTTAAAGATCAACGTGGATTCTTTCCATCACAGGGGAATATTAATGATATCATCGCTGCAACATCTCTCCTGAGCCTGACATGCTCCTTCTATCAGACCTCAGGTGACCCGACCACGTCCCAGACACCCCCACTTTGACCCCACCCCCTACCTTTGACTCGAAGGTAGAAAAGCAGCGTGAGCAGCATCCTTTCTTCCTCGCCTTCACACCCTGGATCTCATGTTGTCTCCTACACCTCCTCCGCTACCCCTCTCCTCATCCTGACTTCCTTTCTCCTCGTGCTGCTTTCAGGGAACAGCTTTGCTCGCGTCTGCTCTTTCCTCCCTCCTTATTCCTCCCCCAGGCTGCTTCTCTTCATGTTCTCCCGACACCACGCGCAAGTAGTGCACATCAGAGGAGCAATACGCAAAAGACGCACAGATTATGTGTGCATCAGCGCTCCTCTCCTCCTCACCGGGGATCGTACCACGTGATGCAGGCTTTTCTCAGGAACCTGCTGCCCCCCCCACATAGCAATAGCACCTTTCCCCCACAAGGTGGCAGACGCAGCCCTACATGCAGCAGCAGCAGCAGCAGCATCCTTTGCACACAACACATTTCAACCTAAATGTAAACCTTGTGGACTATTTTTAGAGGTGGTGCTGTGCCTATCCTGGATGACAGTCACACTTTCCTAGAGACCTTCCGGATGCTTCTATATCACTGTTTTCATGAGAATACAGAGAGCTCTGTGCTGCTGTAGGCCATCTTCAGACACTTCATGCATTACACACACACACACACACACACACACACACACACACACACACACACACACACACACACACACACACACACACACACACACACACACACACACACACACACACACACACACACACACACACACACACACACACACACATTATAATATATACAGAAGAATACAATAATATATTGTGTTCATTTGGGTTCCATCTTGAGTATGAGCATGAGCAGTGTATATTATTAAAAAGCAGATTCTGAAAATATAGTGCCGAAAACCTGCCCCATAACAAAGTAACTGTGTCCTGTTAGAGTTCCTAAAACTTCTGTAAAAATAGGCCAGTTTTTTACTTCCACTTGTTTGCCGAGTAGTTTCCTGTCTCTCAGATATTGTGGGTCAGTATTTGGATGGAAGACTTAGTTTCGTAAATTATTGGATTTAAAACGAGCTCAATGATTGAAAATAAGCCACCAACACGGAGTATTGGTCTTAAATCAGTTAAGCCTACTGTTACCTGTAGCACCTGTTTTAGTACTTTTTAAACCTTGATTAATTGTAAACCAAATTAAAAAGGTACCTCCAAAGCTTTTTGTGGTGTTTCCTTTCCTGTAGAGCAGTGCTTCTCAAAGTGCGGTCCGCGGACCACTGGTGGTCCCTGAGCGCCGCCTAGTGGTCCGTGAGTATATTGGTAAAATTTCACCTTTGAAATAAATAAATTAAGTTTTCCGCACTCTCGCAGAAATATCTCCACAATGGAGCGAGGTTAAGTTTCACTTTCAATTGCATGATATAGCCCAGCGCAACACCTTCATCACACATGTTGCCACTTGTTTGTACCATTTTCAGGCGATTTGTAATCTGTTCTAGAAAAACGATATGTTTTTTTATATTTGTGGAGTTAGGTGGTCCACGAGTGTTTTTTTATTGGTTAAGTGGTCCTTGGTATGAAAAAGTTTGAGAAACCCTGCTGTAGAGTGTTCTATAGGTTTGTGTGTATGTCTGATGAAATGCTGTATTTCAGGGGCATTATACTTTCTGTATTTTTACATCTGCGTGGATGAAAAGATTTTAGTGATCTAGCAATTGGATTCTCAAATTAACTGTAAACCACTGATCTTTTCAAATAAGCACCGGTCCCACAGACTCCCTCTAAAACTCCCACAACTTAGAACAGATTGGCCCTTTATTGGAGTACCACAGTACAGGCGTGATTATGTTAGGATGGCGCACCCAGATCTCTCCCAGCCAAACACACACTTGGACACACGTACGTGTATCCTGCAGTGTTGCAACATGGAGGAGGTTGTGCAAACATTTTCTGCATTCCTTCACTGTGAGGGTGGAAGGCTATTCTCAAGGCTGGACCCATTACTTTATCACAGCAACCTTCAAGGCGTTTTCACTTTATCAGCACTGCCAGGAGCGCGCACGCACACACGCGCACACACGCGCACACACACACACACACACACACACACACACACACACACACACACACACACACTCAACAGCTCAACAGCACACGCACTGATTTTGAAGGGCTCAGTGACGGAGCATAAAGATAGCATGTTCCTTTCTCTGTGTGGTTGCTCACAGTATTTCAGCTATAACTGCATTCAAACTGTATAATGCATAATGGACCTTTTGACTGTTTGCAACAAACACTAGTAAGACTAACCAATAACATTTGTTTTCAATCTTTACAAAATCTGAGTCGATACACTGAAAAAACAGAAACTTTAAATCACTTTATAATGTCAACAGATTTTCCATAACTGTATCAGGTTAGTTGAAAGCAATAATATTAAGTTTAAATAAAAAAATATATAGGTTCAACTCAATATTGTTGCTTTCAACTAACCTAATTATGTGAAATGTGTACATAATACATTTAATTAAAGTGAATGTGTACCTAATCAGTGACAACAGCTCCTCTTATCTTCGACTCTTCTACCCTAACTGCAGAGCTCAGGGCCTGGTTATATGAGGTTACTGTACTGCGGCCCCGGGCCTGGTTATATGAGGTTACTGTACTGCGGCCCCGGGCCTGGTTATATGAGGTGACTGTACTGCGGCCCTGGGCCTGGTTATATGAGGTTACTGTACTGCGGCCCTGGGCCTGGTTATATGAGGTTACTGTACTGCGGCCCCGGGCCTGGTTATATGAGGTTACTGTACTGCGGCCCCGGGCCTGGTTATATGAGGTTACTGTACTGCGGCCCCGGGCCTGGTTATATGAGGTTACTGTACTGCGGCCCGAGCCTGGTTATATGAGGTGACTGTACTGCGGCCCCGGGCCTGGTTATATGAGGTTACTGTACTGCGGCCCCGGGCCTGGTTATATGAGGTTACTGTACTGCGGCCCCGGGCCTGGTTATATGAGGTTACTGTACTGCGGCCCGGGCCTGGTTATATGAGGTTACTGTACTGCGGCCCGGGCCTGGTTATATGAGGTTACTTTACTGCGGCCCGAGCCTGGTTATATGAGGTTACTGTACTGCGGCCCGGGCCTGGTTATATGAGGTTACTGTACTGCGGCCCCGGGCCTGGTTATATGAGGTTACTGTACTGCGGCCCCGGGCCTGGTTATATGAGGTGACTGTACTGCGGCCCGGGCCTGGTTATATGAGGTGACTGTACTGCGGCCCCGGGCCTGGTTATATGAGGTTACTGTACTGCGGCCCCGGGCCTGGTTATATGAGGTTACTGTACTGCGGCCCGGGCCTGGTTATATGAGGTTACTGTACTGCGGCCCCGGGCCTGGTTATATGAGGTTACTGTACTGCGGCCCCGGGCCTGGTTATATGAGGTTACTGTACTGCGGCCCCGGGCCTGGTTATATGAGGTTACTGTACTGCGGCCCCGGGCCTGGTTATATGAGGTGACTGTACTGCGGCCCCGGGCCTGGTTATATGAGGTTACTGTACTGCGGCCCCGGGCCTGGTTATATGAGGTTACTGTACTGCGGCCCCGGGCCTGGTTATATGAGGTTACTGTACTGCGGCCCCGGGCCTGGTTATATGAGGTTACTGTACTGCGGCCCCGGGCCTGGTTATATGAGGTTACTGTACTGCGGCCCCGGGCCTGGTTATATGAGGTTACTGTACTGCGGCCCCGGGCCTGGTTATATGAGGTGTATACTCCAGCAGGTTTATTACATGTTGTGTTACTACAGGACTGTCCACACAGATGATTCTGATTAAAAGCACAAACTTCACGCGAAAACAATTGCACAGATTGGTAACACTTTATATTAAGGTACACAAATTAACCATCAACTAGTTGTTAATTAACATGCATATTAGCAGTATATTGGCTCTTTATTAGTCATTATAAAACACTTATTAATGCCTTATTCTACATGACCATGTTCTATAAGTAATAAGCTGAGTTGGTTGAGAGTTTTTCCTCAATAACCCTCTAATTAGTGCTTATTTATTGCAAGTAAGGAAGTTGTTGTACATGAGTTTGGGTCTTAATATGTTAATATGCTCTGCTCAATATGGGCCTAATAAGGCAGTAGTACCACAATCAAATCAAATCAGGTTTTATTTATATAGCACATTTTTCAAACGATTTGTGGTCGAGCCAAAGTGCTGTACATATAGTAACTAGAAAATGCATTGTAACAGTCGCGGGTACACTGTGTGTGCGTGTGGGGAGTGTTGCAGTAGAAAATTCAACTGTAGCGCTGGTGCATTCATGGAACATTCTTAAAGGCCCTGACACACCAACCCGATTTTGGGAGTCAGAGGCCGTCAGAGGCTGTCGGGCATTCGCGGCGCCGTAGTCAGGTTGGTGTGTCCCGCACCGTCAACCGTGACACGCCTTATTTGGACTGCCTGACCCGATGCATGGCCGATTCAACATGTTGAATCGGCCATGCATCGGGTCTGGCAGTCGGACCAAATAATCACTCTGATTGGCTGTTCAGCTAGCAAATCAGTGCATGAGAAGCGAAGCGGAAGTGAGGGACGTAAACAAACGATTTAAGAAGGCACACACAGACTGCTATTCATTTTCATCTCATCATGGCGATCTGGAATGATGCAAACGAAGACCTGCTCATCACCTTGATCCAGGAGAGGCCAGCTCTGTATGATATTACGGAGAAAAGATACTCTTCTTCTTCTCTGTCTTCCGGTTGTTGCCTCTTTTGAATGACGAATACACACTACCGCCTCCTGCTGGTAAGGAGAGTTATTGCCACTCACGCACTGAAGTTGGTGCGGTGTGTTCCCGTGCGACACATGGCCAAAACGCAGGAGAACACGGCCAGGCAACAGCCGACTTCAGCGTCGGCTAGTCCTCTGGTGACTGCTTGGTGTGTCAGGGCCTTAATGTTTGAGCACCCTCTATGAAACGTCAAGCTACCCCACAGCACCCCCTAGAGAACATCTCTGGCGCCGTCACTGCTTTGCTGTAGTCCCTGATGTTCAGTGGAACATTGCTACTGTATTCAGGCCGTCCTGCCCTAACCAGCTTGATGACAGCCTGAAGATCACTGTTGGCTGCTGTCTCTTTTCTGATATTCTCCATTCTCGTTGGAGATGCTGGGATGCCCTGTATCACTGTGGCTACATAGCATGCCACATCTTCTTGAGCGTCAGTCTCTTCCTTTGTATGTGTCTGTGGGCTTCGGGACAGTGTGTCGGCGACAACAAGGGTCTTCCCAGGCACGTGCTCTGCTAAAGGTTTGTACCTCATGAGCCTCATTAGTAGACGCTGACATCTCAAGGGGACGTTATCCAGGCTGTTTGTTGATCAGTGGCACTAATGGCTTGTGGTCGGTCTCCAGCCTGAACTGATCCAAGCCACATCGATACTTGTCAAACTTCTCACAGGTCCATACGCTAGCCAAGCACTAGCGTATGGGCGTAGCGTGTCTCCGCTTCTGTGAGACGCCTCCAACAGTAGGCTACTGGCTTCCACTCCTCTTCATGGAGCTGGAGGAGGACCCCCCCCAGGCCATAGCTACTGGCATCAGCTGACACCGCTGTGGCTTTAGCCACATCATAGAAGACAAGAACAGGTGCCGTGGTCAGCATCTTCTTAATGTTCTCAAAAGCTGACTGCTGTGCGTGACCCCAGGTCCAGATGTTCCTGCTCTTCAGAAGCTCGTACAGTGGTTGACCTCTTGTGGAAAGGTTTGGAACGTACCTACCCAGGTAGTTCACCATGCCCAGGACTCTTTTCAGCTCATGGACGTTTCCTGGTGGAGCCAGCTGATGTATGGCTTCAACTTTATCAGGGTCGGGCCTGACTCCTGACTGGTCGATGAGATGTCCCAGAGAGCGTAGCTGGCTTTGTCTGAGGGAGCATTTCTCTTTATTAAGTTTTAAGCCTGCTGACTCGACACGCTGTAGTACCTTCTCGAGTCTGGCGTCGTGCTGTTCTGTCGATGTCCCATAGACCAGGATATCGTCCATGTAGACTTCAACGCCTTCCAGCCCCTGCAGAGTCTCTAGCATTTTCCGCTGGAAGATCTCAGGCGCACTGGAGATCCCGAAAGGTAACCTTTTGAAACAGTACCTGCCAAACGGTGTTATAAAGGTTGTTCATTTACAGCTGACTGGGTGCAGTGGGACTTGCCAGAACCCACTTGCAGCGTCGAGAGAGGAAAACACAGTTGCACCACTTAGCTTTGCAGTTATGTCATCACAGGTAGGTAAGATGTAGCGCTCTCTTTCTACTGACTCATTTAGTCTTTCCAGGTCCACACAGATCCTGGCTCTGCCTGTGGTTTCCTTTAGAACGGGCACCATAGGAGCACACCATTCAGTTGGCTGTGTTACCTTCTCGATGACACCGTTCTTCTCCATCCTCTGCAGTTCCTCTTTTACCACCTGTAACATTGGGAAGGGCACGCGACGTGCTGTCTGCACTGCAGGTTGAGCCCCATCCTTTCATTGGATTTGAACAGGTTCAGTTTGTAGTGTGCCGTGCTCACCAGAGGCTTGAAGGTGTTCACTGGTAGTGAATTTCACTTCATCAACACGCCTCTCCAGGTTCATCTCCACTGACGGATCCCGGCTGAGTAGGTTACTGACACTCTGGCCACGGACTACATGTGCTTCAAATAGGTAGTTCTGCTCAGCCTGTACAGTCCCTGTGACATCATTCACTGATCTATTGCGGTTTCGGCACACTCTGCCACAATGTCCTATTTTATTGCACTTGTGGCATGTAGCTTGCCTTTAGCTGCAGGACACCCTTCTTCCTTGCTATGCTGTGATTTCCCACATTTCCTTTCACTTCCCCCCCATTGTCTGTCTTTTGACTTGCCTTGATGTCGTTGAGGTTTCCATTTGTTATTCTTCTCTTTGAATCTCACCTCCTGTACTGATCCCACTGTGTCGTCCTGCAGACTCACAGGCTGCGACCTCCTCCGACTGCCTGACGGTCCGTATCGTCAGTGCTAGTGTTCGGTCCCCCGTCAGCTGCAGCCTGCGCGAGAGCTCTCTGTCTCGTATCCCGACAACAATTCGGTCGCGGATATTCTCATCTCGGCTTACGCCAAACTCACAGTGTTCAGATAGATCATACAGGGCTCGGATGAAACCCTCTGCCTTCTCCCCTGGCCGCTGGACCCGCTGGTGGAAACATGCCCTCTCGTGGATAACGTTACTCCACGGGAAAAAGTACTTGTTGACCTTTCCCACCACAACGGCAAAGTCATCGCCGTCATCTTCTTTGGCAAAAGTGAACGACTTGAATATGTGTTATGCCTCGTTGCCCATGGCATAAATCGGGCAGCTCATCTTAGCTAGTCTGTACCGCTCAAAGCGTTGCCTCCATTCTGGCCATTCAGTCGGTTTATCAAACGAAAAGTTCGCTGCGGGATTAAACGTGGCCATTCCGCCGTCTATATTCCTTTGTCTTGTTTAATTCCCGTGACTCATCGGCCACTTCTGACACCAGAATGATCGAGGGTCGAGTATCTTTCTCGACTCAGGTTTATTATACAGTAAGTCAAGACATTACAGTAGGCAGCAACAACACAACTCGCGGGCTTACTCTGAAGTAAAGCAGTCCTTCGCATGCCGGCGTAAAGCATGTCGCAACACTGTCATAACAGCCTTTTGTTAAGAATGACAAACATCAAATGTGTAACTCGTGGCACAATTCAATGGGATCGAAAGATAATCGTTCTCTCTCCATTGACTTCAATACATACTTTTTCCGAAATAAGGTCCCATGGGGCGGAAGTAGATGGGCGAGACTTCGCCTCTCTATTAGGCCCATATTGAGCAGAGCATATTAAGACCAAAATTCATGTGCAACAATTTGCTTACTTGCAATAAATCAGCACTAATTAGAGGGTTATTGAGGAAAAACTCTCAACTAATGGCTTATTACTTGCAGAATATGGTCATGTAGAATAAGGCATTAATAAGTGTTTTATAATGACTAATAAAGAGCCAATATACTGCTAATATGCATGTTAATTAACAACTAGTTGATGGTTAATTTGTGTACCTTAATATAAAGTGTTACCCACAGATTTACTTCCCCCCTGCGTTGTGATTCAGTGATCAGAGCAACTTCCTGTACATTATTTGATGTTTATTAAGATAACACACATCTGTCAGTCTTGTCCTTCTATTCTTTGTCATCGGTTCTCTCTCACTGACCAAGTTAGGGACACCCCGCCTCAGCAGCCCCTAACATCAGTTTGGAATGTTCTCTCAGCACAACCATTCCTGCAAACATTCCACTTAGAATCTTAAAGTGCCGTGTGAACCTAAAGCTGCCTTCACGTGAATCACGGTAAAACAGCTCTGCACTGACGCCGTGTTACAATGGAGAGAACGGTGCTGCCCGACTAGGCAAAAGCGATGCCCTATGCATTGCAGATCACTTGAGATTGTCGCCCAGCGTTGTGCTCAAAGTTCCAAATGATTTCATCTTTGACCATGTTAACCTCTGACCTTTTGACACACAATAGAGGACAGCTGTATGGAGCAGGCCAAGCTACCAGGGGCCAGACCATAGAAACTGAACTAAGTAGTTGTTTTATCATTTGAATGCAGCTTAAGGGTAATTATTATAAGACAATACTAGAGTTGCCCTGAACTATTTGAAGCAATCAAAATCACTGATCTCTTATCAACATCCACAATGTGAACATGTGTTGCATGACGTCCCCTTTTTCCAAAGAACTATGCACCCTTGATTGGGATTCATGAACTGTTCGATATGAATAGCTTGAATCCCTGAAACTATACACGGTACCCACACACCATTACTAGAGGTCATAGGTCAATGTGTAGCTTGTAGCTCACACTGAGCCAGACTAAGAATGCACACACACAACAACCCACAGTTCTGTACACAGCATTGTAATGTGTGGCTAGTGCAGTGTTTCTCAAAGTGGGGGCAAGTTGGAGAACCTCTGGCCTAATGCTACTGACCTGAGTAAGTTTCAGCTTCCCTGCTGAAAAACAACAATTAGCCTCTTTGTCTATGATGCTCCTAACCTTAAGAGACCCATGTACTGTCTAGTAGCTGCTGTATTATGTAAGAGCAGGGCTTTGTGTACAATGCTTGGATTTCAGAATACCAGAAACAACAATGATTATTACATGGCTTAGTTGAACAACTGAGCCATTCCCATCAATTTGGACATTCAGTTGTCTTTTCTTATTTTCAATAGCATTTCATTGCTAAGGACACTCAAGGGACCATGTGCAATCAACACAATGAATTCAGGTCAATTTAAGGTCAGCTGTGGCCAAAATGAAATCACCATGGAAAGGTTTTTGAATAATTATTTGAATATTTAAGCATATAATATAAGTAGACACAACTTTGGATTCATGATAGCTAAACTGTCTCCAGTAAAAAGAGAACAAATACAAGGAAACGGCGCAATGTTGAATGTGGAAATCAATATGTTGTGTCAAAATATTGATTTATTCAGTAAGTAGCCGTCTTATATGCAGAATACGTGAAAGGAACCCCTTAGGTTGATTTAAGTCCATCTCATCCCTGTCATATTATCTTTTACATAACATAACATAACATAACCTGATCAAGAAAAGGCACACTAAAAATGATGGGACAATATGTGTGAAAGGAAACTGTTAGCAGCACGCTAACAGGGGTCAGCTGCATTTAGCTACTTAGCTAGTAGTTCTGCTCCTCTCAAGGGGCTGCATCTACACCATTGTTGTGGGGTTTGTTTGTGCCAGATGGAGAGGTTGCCTGGTGGGAGCATTATGCAAGAGACCAGCCTCTAGTCTAGTGGATTAGCCTTCTGAACAGATGTGCTCCAGGCTAACGCTATTCATCGCAGACGTTCAATACCAAGACATGACAAGCACTCCAAATCCAGCAAACAACAGAATGAAATCAGCAGCAGATGTACAGGAAAAGTGGCTTTGATACTTGACTTGGTTGTTGTGTTAATGTTGTTCTGTTTGCATCTAAGTCTCCTGTCTGATGTAGAAAGCAATAAACGCTATCATTAAAGCATGATTAGATATTCATTCCATTGTGTTAATGAACATTAGCATAAATGAAGATGTTTTATGGAACATTTAATGACTTGTTGCATCATGTTAGTGAGGGTGCTTATGCTTCTGATCGTGGTTTTGATATCTGTCTCAAGCAACCAGATACTGAATATCAGACCGTAACCTTTCTAGTCTGAATCAATCAAAAGCTGTCACTGAATGACTTAATAGTAACGTAAGCTAATTTCTGTTTCAAATGTTGTCTGGGGAGTTGCTATCTCAATCTTATTTACATTACATTACATTACATGTCACTTGTTAGACGCTTTTATCCAAAGCGACGTACATACTCAATACTGTGGGCAATCCCCACAGGAGCCATTTGGGGTGAAGTGTCTTGCCCAGGGACACAACGACATGCTGACTGCAGTGGGGTTTGAACCTGTGCTCCCCTGATCCGAACACCGACGCTCTAATCCACTGCGCCACAGCCGCCCTTTTACAGCCGGTTAAACGAGCTACACAGTCCAAAGGTCATATCCTTGCCTTGGTTTCCTCCTACAGAATGTGCAGTGGAGGTAAACCGGGCTCAGACTACAGGAGTTTGAAATCAGGTCATAGTGCGCACAAAGGGAGAATCTTCACAGATGTTCTCCTCTCTAATCTCAGACATGCCCACACTACAAGCTTTGGAAATAATAACGTGCCCCTCACTACAAGATCTTTGTGAGGATTATAGGGTGCCAGAGGTATTGATGACCTCAAAACCAATTTAAGATTGTGAAGTGCAACAATGTGACGTAGTAATGCTTCGCAGTAAACTGAACCAAAGCAGAGTATTTGGGAGACACAGTGAACATGAGATTTAACTTTAGATTGTATAGTGCTGCAGAGATGACGTATTCTTGTAGGCCGACCCGGATGTTAGCATCGGATAGGGTTCCCTTGTTACCATTGCATTTTTGAATATTTTAGAAAATAAGCTCTGAGACACATGTTGACTGTAACGTTTTGTTTAGCAGGATAACGTCCACATATATACACAACTTTTATGATTTTTCAAGCGTGAATGCAATGGCAGAAGTAGAATGCTAACGCTAGGCTATAAAGGCGCATCACCACCGCTAAGCTAAAGAAAGCTAATGTTCAGCGTGATGACATTTAGTAGTGTTCTTGAGACACTTGTTAGCAACCACTGTTTATATGACACATAGAAGTTTGGACAGTAGGCTTCTAATCAAAATACACATTCAAACGGTATCCTCCAATCAAATCCTCTGCCTGTGTTTTCAACATCAAGCAAGCTTTTATTTTTAAATAATTCACCTCTTTTGGACTTTATATTGTAAAGTTCTCTGACTTTGGGCAACTTTCCAATTGTTTCCAACACACAATTATCCATCAGCTTCTAAAAAGAAAACTAATCTGAGTCCTATTTTACTCCGTAATCACAGCTCAACATCGAAATAATTGTTTATGGTATTGAAACAAGTTGTTTTAACTTAAAGGGGACCTGTCAAGCAAAATGAACTTTTGTACGTCTTTTATACATGAATATGTGTCCCCGGTGTGTCAGGGAACTCACCAAGTGTCAGAAAACACAACCCTCTCTCTTTTCCTCCATACCCAAATCTCTAAAAACGGGGCTGCAACGGAGCTGATTATTATTTGAATTTTTTTCTGACGTCAGATAAGGGGTGCTCTATATATGGGCAACTCTCCACCTATCACGGGAATGAGAGAACGCTCGAAAGCGCTGGAGACGCTGTTGTACATATGCCATACCTGTAAGTGGCGCTGTAGTCTGCCACAAAAGCAGAATCAGCGCTTACAAAAACAGGGCTGGAAAAGAGCAAATAGAGCAAAATGAGGCATGGCTAAAATGCATGATCTGTTTGGTATTTTGAAAAAAAAAACTTCACAGACATGTTTTATATAGGTATGGCCCTACAATATATGTTTCAAATATAGCATGATAGGTGTCCACTTTAATTCACTTTTTTATGAACAATCATATTATTTTAACAGTTTTGGTGCTTTACATTTGATGCTGTAGACACCATCGATCACTCTGTCATCCTCTAAAGCCCGGTGTTATAACCACAGCCATTTTAAAATAACATGTTCATTCACATTGCCGCCTACAGAGCTCAGATAAGTCAATTGTTGCTAAGTGAATGAGACTAGACTTGTTTAAAAACACTTTTGCTTCACTTTTTTACTTTTATCTCCTTGAAGACACTTTGCAGCATTTGTTTGGCAAAGTGCTATATAATTACATTTTCTATTATCAAAATTCAGTAGTAGTAGTAGTAGTAGTAGTAGTAGTAGTAGTAGTAGTAGTAGTAGTACTAGTAGTAGTAGTAATCAGGTTGACTGGAGGATAATCTTTTTTTTTATTATCCTATATGCAAACCAACTATTTCTGAGTAACAGCCAGTAGAAGTGGGCTTGTTTTAGTGCATTTTGCTTGGTATTGATTTTCCAATTCTCTGTGGAAACAGCCCCGCAGCGCGTCAGGCCTATTTTAGTAGGTGACATGTTTCCTCTCCATCAATATCTGAGTCACTCCCCTTTCTGCGCAGAGAAAAGCATCCCTCTTTCAATTTCACATGAAACGTTCTGCACACTATAATCTCATAAGCTTCCCTGAGAGAGCGCCGCTGCACGGGCAATCCCATCAGATATGTCAGAGGAAAGATAGCCTATAGATATCAATGAACTGCCTAAAGTTGACCACAGCGTAGTTCTGCAGCAGAGGGGTTGTCTTTGTAGGAAATGTCCCAGGAGTCACCGCTCAAATATTTTCTTTCTTTTGGTCGTAGAGGCACAGGTCAAAGACGGGTTCAACCGTTGTTTCTTTAGTAAAACATGACTTCATCCGAAGAGTGAGATGACCCAAATTCAAGTCAGCTGAGACAACTGCCATGTTACTTAAAGGTTTAGTTCCAACCCAGTTAGCAAAAATAGGCAGGGAACAAAAAACCTCACTGCAGAAAGACTGATGCTTTCCCAGACATCAAGTCCCTGAAGAATAAAAACAAGGGTCAGATGCAGGTCGGATCAAATAAGAGCCTTGTCATCTGTGACCCAGTTAAGTGCAAAATGCAACCCAACACGCAATCTTCATTACTGACATTCATTGAAAAGGCTGAAAGTAGACTATGTCTTTTTCGGTGACAGGTGAAGGATTCAATACAGCACAGTTTTTGCAATATCTTTTGCGCAGAAATATTGTATTGATACATAGACTGCAATAGTATATAAAAACTTGAATTATCCAAATACAATGAACGAAACGCTCTTTCAGTCCAGTCGCTGATGCTGGTGAGTTCTTTAAAAATTAAAAGGAAATTGAAAAAATGCAATGAATAGTAAGTAATGTTATTAATACATAGAATTTTATATATTTTTCTTCTTTTACGTTTTTAATGAATATTTTAGTTCATTTTCAAAAAGTACATTGTTTTCCATGTAAAGAAACGTTATTCTTGCATTTGTTTCAAATGTTTATGAACTCAACAGTACATCTCAAATGAGTATTTATGTATAGATGTCGCAATTGTACAAAGCTTTGAAAAAACTGTATGTCTCATGGTCATGCTAATAAAGCTATTTAAATGGAACATTGCCAAATGTTTAAAATAAGATCATATTGTGACTTCAATACAGCACTAATATGGTGTCCAGGAACCTGTTGTGTATTGAAGTTGTTCTGATAAACAGGTGATGATACCTCTGCACTGCATCATTGGGTTTTACACCAGAACCAACAGTGTCACCCAGGGAATACCAAGTCATGGACAGAGCTGTTATTTGAGACAAATCAATGGAGCACATGAGGAGCTGTTGCTTCTGCTGCTGAGCCAAAGGCAGCAGGGCTCATTAGCAGGAAGAGCAGCGTGCAGGAGAGTTCAAATGACCCGGTCATACGCTAAGGCCTGTTAGCACGCCCATTACACCTAATGAGGTATGATCCAAAGAACATGAAGATTAATGCCATGCCATTGATCAGACAGTCAATAGTACACTGCAAACAGAGAGGCATCCGAGGCAGTGAAAGTTAGCATTGTGTTCGATAACTAAAGAGCCACCAGAGAAAGCTTGGAGGGCCCAGGAGGAGTGGTCTTTGTGCCAGAACACTGCGTGGCATCTCTGACGTCAGCGCCTGCCTCACACGTCCTCTGGCTCTAAGTGATGTTCTCACCACAGACTATTCAGTTGTGGAGCTGATCGGGCTTCTAATGAATATGCTGTTCAAATCCACTATGGCCTCTACCATGTTTAGAGCCAGCATCCTCTAACCATTCATGAAAACAGCTTTCTCACATACTGGTTTCATCACAGCTCCAAACAGTCCTATTCTTTTCTGTTTAGAAATCTTGACAGATCTGTAGAGCCACTTTTAGCTCATTGTTTTGACTGTATTCTCTTATACAGACTCATCGACCACTATAGTATAGCCAGCCATTTTCAAAAAAATCCATGTAAAATCCAATGTATGCTACCTGACCAGCACATTATGACTAGAAAGGCACAATGTGGCTCGCAGACTAACGACAAAGACATGTTGGGGATAAAACCAGACCTTAAAGTTGGTTTTGGTTTAGATCTGTCATGTGGACACCAACACCACTCTTAATGAATGCTTAAGCCTTGTTTATATTACATTACATTACATTGCATTTAGCTGACGCTTTTATCCAAAGCGACTCACAATAAGTACATTCGACCAGGAAGACACAACCTTGAAGAAAACAGAATCATAAAGTACATCAGGTTTCATAGAGCCAAGCATTTCAAGTGCTACTCAACTGGCTTCAGATAAGCCAGTCCTTTATTAGTATATAAGTGCTTTGTTAGCAGTTCTTTGTTAGTAATTCTATCGCTCGAGGTGGAGTCGAAAGAGATGAGTTTTCAGTCTGCGCCGGAAGGTGTGTAAGCTTTCTGCCGTCCTGATTTCAATGGGGAGCTCATTCCACCATTTTGGAGCCAGGATAGCAAACCCACGTGTTTTTGCTGATGGGAAGTTGGGTCCCCCTACTTGGGGTAACAAGTGAAGGAGATCCGAGGGGCCTGAAGATCATGATGGCCGCATCACAGCATAGTTTCCCTTTACATTGTCCACTGTGAGACATTGCTCTGATAGCAGCAATATGGTAACGACACAGCAATAGAAACACATTGCACTATGGTATGATGTCCAGACACAGCGTTTACACTGTGATACCCCAAAACGTTATTATTAAGTATGGCAAAAGTCAAATGTAACATGAAGGGTTGAACATATAAATAAATAGCTAAAGTTATTAAAAAAAAGTATATTACTATAAAATAAAGTATACTATAGTGTTACTGTTTATATACAACAGTAAAGGCTCCAGGCCACACATTTGTGCTTTCAGCCAGTACAAACAGGTAGCCTGATTGTTATGTGCAAAATGTCAAAACTGGAACATATTGAACACTGGTGAAAAGGAGAATCAGAAATGGATGAAACGGCAACGTGTACTAAAAAGTGTAACTCGTAAAGACAAACCAACAGCTAATTATAACCATCTTGTAAAGCTTTGCAGCCTCTTGTTGCTCGTTGGTTGATTCAGCAGCTGAGTTTCTCAGATAAACCCACTGCACATATTCTGTATCTATCCACCAGCGAACAGGCTCATTTAGTGGACCACATGTATCAGCTAAAGACAATTGTTTTTCCCAGGAGTTAGTGGAGATCAAACCAGAGCTAACAAGCCAATACGTTTTGGACTAACATGTATTACCATTCAACAACTGAAGATGACTATATGTACGGGCCTCCATCACTTATATAGGTTTTTCGGGGAAGGCTAAAAACCCTGTGTTCCCTCCAGAGGGAGTTTCTCTCCTACACCCTTCTTATATCGGCCAGTGTTGCTCCAATATACACTAAAGTAAAAAATATATATATTACCCAATCACTAAGCACCTATAATAATGTAATACTTAAAAAAGTGAAGGTGATAGATTGGTTTTAGCTCTGCCTGTTGCCTATACACATGAATACATTCCCTTTAGATCTGGCAACATGTTCACAGAAATGATGATGGGAGATTAAGCAGGATGAGATGGGAAAACCTGAGAGACTGTGAGATAGAGGAATGATGCTGAGAGAAGGTGTCGGGGGGCGTGCTGATCAAAACTAGATTAGCTCACTGTGTCTACACGCATCATCAGCCGTTAGCCACCAGAGCAGCTACAGCTCCACTGCGTCTCATCTATCAGTGAGGCGAGTCAGCACATTAAACACCAGACTCTGCTGTGTGTGTGTCCCTCTCTCTGCTGCACACATGAACACACTGCAGTCACATGCAATCTCTCTCATCTGCATCGCAACTGGATCATCTGAGCCATTAGAGCCTGAGGGGAGGCAGAACGTGGCATGGCATCAGAGAAGGGATAAGCACTGGGACTGGGAGTCGATGGGACTGGGCAGATGGAGTATTTGCTTTCATATTTTTTTCTTTATCCAAGCGCAGTGTCACACAACTGGGATTGTGACTTCTTTCTGAAGCGAAACATTGCATTGTGGGATTTTTAGCAACATGCTATTGACACTGGAGGGTACTTTTGTCATTCCGTGATGTTTTGAAGCACTATATAGTGTAAACATTTTACACTCAGTAATTGTAATGGTTCAGAAATATAACACAAACCCAGTGCTGTCTCAGGAGAGTGACTCTGTCATCCACAATGCATCACTCCTGTCAGGATAGAAACCACAGTGTGTTAAAGCTTGAACAATGGCGCTCTGCACTCACTGACGAGGGAATCATTTAACGCTTCAGCGCAAAGCTAGCTCTGTGTAGAAAGCAGGCAGCAAACTAAACTCCATTTTTCAGACAAATGCTGGTAAAAACCTACCGGATAAAAAAAAACAATGGTAATCTATTAATTTGTTGGTCAAATGTAAACATGTATTAGCCATTAGGCCAGTGTAAAAGAAGGTAATGCTGCACTGTGGATGGGAGCTGCTGCAGAAATATAACAACTTAAGTGCAGATGACATCATCAAAAACATTCGGGGAAAGCGAAGTCACGCCCATCTACTTCCGGTCCATGGGACCTTATTTCGGAAAAATTATGTATTGAAGTCAATGGAGAGAGAAAACTTATCTTTCGATCCCGTTTGAATTGTGCCATGAATTACACATATGATGTTTGTCAATCTTAAAAAATAATTTCCAAGATAAGATAACATTAACAAGATGCCTGTGTGCTTAGTACCAGGTTGTTATCATACCAGCAATGGGTCTTGCTCGTTCTTTCGCTTCCCGTCTGATGAAAGGACCAGGAGTGGCTGGATCAAGTTAGCTACCTACCTAGTAGCAAGCACGTTAGTTAGCATTACAGCCTTAGCCTTGTCATTTTTATTAGCCTTAACATGAAGAAGTAACATCAAGTAACGCAAAATGTTAAACAGTAAGAGTAGTAGTCATATTTCGTGAACCCTTTGAAGAGTACTGTCACACCGGTGTGATCATTCTATAATACACCATTTAAGCCCGGGGGAGAAATGCTAACGCTACATTAGCATCGGCGATCTTTTCTACTTCATGCTATCTGCACAAATGGTTGACATTCAACATTAAAAATATCAGGCAGTTCAGATAGAATCAAAGGAAGGCAGGCAGCTTTGCATGTCATTCTTCTGGACGTGTTTCATTGTGTTGATAGTGAGGGTAGTCAATCCATTTTTGACAAGACAGTAGTGACCATAGATATATATAAACACTAGATGGCGCATGGGAGATTTTCCAGCGTAGCTGACCGGCCGCCATCTTGCTACAGTTAACAGTTACTCTGATTCGCGTTATGGTAGCTGTTGTAAGGTGAGTGATCTGCACAAAAATACTCTTAACTCGCTGAAATCTTGACTGATTTACAAAGGGTTTGGTTTATTATAAACATGATTAGCATGGCTATGATACAGGATGCTTGGACATGTTGAAATTGCAGCTTTTCTTTGTGTATGTGGTTGTATTTATTAGCTGGCTAATAACAAGAGGCTGTCAGTGAGACCTAGTATTACAAAGTTGACCCAGCAACTTTACACCAGTGGGAGAGGCAGAACTGTTCTTTCTTTTCAACACAACTTAAGTTACACATGATTTCTTCCAAGTGGTTTGGCTTGTTAAAAACATCTTGCATTATGATACAGGAATTTGCTGGCTTTGTGTTTACAGAAGTACCTGACTATGCCGGACTTTTGTGCAGCCTACGGATGCTCTAACCACCGCAGTCTGGAAACAAGAACCCGTGGGATCACCTTTCACGTGTAAGATATGACAATATTATGACTAAAATTAGGATAATCGTTAATTACTTAGTGGATGTATGTACATTACAAGTCCTGCTACACAGGATCAGTGGGGCTATGTGAGATAATAGTATTGCAAGATTGTTGTTGACCCAGCCTCTTTAGAATATGTTGTTACCATTTCTTTACACAGTTATTTAATGTTTCTATTGGACACCTTTTTTATTACTCTTAGTGTGGTTGTCTTATTCTTAAAGTAGGCTATACATACATGCATACATACCAAAAATATGATAATTTCGGTGTGTATTTTTGTCCTACCCTTAATGTTAAAGGAAAGAAGGGAGGAACATGTTGACAATAATTTATATATCTGGCTACCTTTCTCATGTTTTTAAGGTTTCCCAAAACCAAAGAGAGGAGGAGGCAGTGGGAACTCGCCCTAAGAAGGGACGGTTTTGTTTCCTGTGACAGGACTCTGCTCTGCAGTGAGCACTTCAGGAGTGAGGAATTTGACCGGACAGGAGACGCAGCACTATGTTCCCCACATATGTTTATGTCTGCTCAGTCTAATAAACCCATAACATGGTTGTGAAAGAATACCAAAGCTGAGGCTGGACGATGATTGATTGTTGGTGTGCCATGTGTCACCGTGTGTCTTATTGGTTTTGTGTTATACTGTATTTTATTGTGTGCAGCTGGTCCTTATCTCCAAGACACATTTAAAACAAATAACCTTGAAGTCCCATCTCTCCCCACCTGCTCCTGCTTCCTACATCCCCTCCACACCACACCAAGTTGTTGTTCTTCTTAATAATAATAATACATTTATTTTGGGGGACCGCCTTTCATAACACCCAAGGACACATAGGATAGTTTATGTTTAAATTGTTCCCTATATTGCATAGGGGCAATATAGGGAACAATTTAAACAGTGGATTTTGTGATATATCAGCTGGGGTGAGACAAGACAAACCACAAATGGACTACAAAAGGACACATGGTACAGTTTATATTATTCTTGGTCTTTTTTCAATAACATATTTCAAAGGTTCTGGATTTGTTTACAAATCTAGAAACTAAATACAAAACTAGGATGATATGAAGATCTCATGTCAAAAATAATTGTGATAAATTAGACAGAACTGGCCTGTCTGTGAGCACATTTTATGTTGGTTTGGTTCTTCTGATAAAGGTGTGAATATCTAAATAATATACCAACATATGCTATTGTCATTAGTTGTGTCCCTGTTCTTAAAGCTAAGGCATTGCTAAATTAACAACTCTTGGCTTACAGAGTGGTAACATGAGACCGATTTTTATATATAAAATATAAATGTATTTTAGACCCTCCAGAAAAACGCGGGATAAAATCCTTGATTATGCGATCAAACATGCGGGGTTTTATGTGATTTTATGCGGTGAAATTGCGGGAAGTTGCGAAATATGCGGAAAGTTGCGAAATATGCGGGAAAAATAAATATTGGGCTGTCTTATTTATTTATTCTCTCTCACACACAACCTGCCACTAACGTTAAACCCCTTTACTATTCAATTAAACACATTCAATGTTTATTTATTGTAAAAGCAATTGGGCTATTTTAATCACACTCTCTCTCTCTCAGACACACACACCCCCACACACACACACACACACACACACACACACACTTCTCCGCCTCATTCTGTTTTCATTTACTCGTTCGTTATCTAACCAGCTTCAATCTTGTAGGCTACTCACTTCGTTTCTTGTAGCCCTCGAAAGGGTTTTGGAAGTTGATGCCTCGGTGAACGTGAGTTGTTTGGCTTTCTTGTCCGCAGCAGCAGAAAGCATTTTCGAATGTTTGAATGAATCAAAGTGGGTCGTCACCGTCGATGTTCTCTTATGCTCCAACACAGTTGCACGGGGTGCAGAATAGTTTCCCCCCAGACATCGGGGTACTGCTTTGCCCGGTCTTTAGCAGAAATGTTCGTCGGTAAATGAGATGGATTAGATTTTTTCATCTTGGTGAAGAGAAACTCTCGTGTGAGCTCCACACGTTCACTCTACGGTGTTGTTTACCTTCTGTGATGCGCGAGCTGATGACGTCGCGCATCATCAAGACGAGTTCACTGCGGGGATTATGCGGCCTTTTGATAAATATGCGGCTTTTTAAAAATATGCGCAATTTTGCTGATTATGCGGTAATTTCTGCGATCGCAGAATCGCGTTTTTCTGGAGGGTCTAGTATTTTAATTTTCTAATTTATTTTAAATATTAACAATATAATAAAATAAATGGAAATATATACACCGGCAAATATTTAATATAAATACCTTGTGTGTGTTGGTATAGCTATTGCTTTATCTGATTAATGTTATTTTCATATGAAAGTCCATGATTATAAGTATGCAGTATCATAACTACATCTTTGATGTTTATAAAAAACCAAACCGTTTGAAAATTGGTTGAAAATTGAGTAAGCTATGGTTATTTAAATAGTAAACCATAATGTTATGAATTAGAGAACTCCCTGTAGCAAGATGGCGGCCAAGTGGCAACGTCGGTCTCCATTGGCCAGCAGCGCGGGTGAGTCATCTAGTGTTTATATATATCTATGGTAGTGACGGCCATCTTGGTGACGTGTGTTGTTGTGCGAGTCTGTGAGATCAGAGATGTAGTTCATTGAGCGTTTCACACAAAACATTTTGTTACTTCACAGTTTTACGACACATTTGTATTTTTTTTACTTGCAAAATTATCTTTTAAATTGACAAACATCATATGTGTAATTCGTGGCACAATTCAAACGGGATCGAAAGATAAGCTTTCTCTCTCCATTGACTTCAATACATAATTTTTCCAAAATAAGGTCCCATGGAGCTCCCCCGGAAGGGGAGGGACTTCGCCACTCTATAAGATTTTAAAGTCTAACACATGGTAAACCCGTAATGCCGCTGTTGCCATCTCTTTGAAATGTTGTTAAATAATAGTTAAAAAACCACTAATGCATTAAGCGCCCCCACAAACAATACTTACATATTAAATTATATACTGTACATACATATGCTTACAATACTGTTTGTTTAGAACTAGTGCAGGAACTACTCTGAACTGCTACAAAGCAGGAGCAACAACTGCTTTCCTACAGTGGCATTTTCTCCTGGAGGCCAAGGGAAGCCAGGCTTCCCCTGTTTTTTCGGATTGTAGTTATAATTTTGATAAATAAATAAAAACACTTGAGTTTAGTTTCGGAAATTCTTTGTTGTGTGTTGCTGCCGGCCCGTCTCTCCCCCATTCTCATTGAGTATTTTACAAAGAGTGAAACAGCGCCCCTCTAGATGTTATGGTGAAACAGTAGATTGCACTCTCTGTTGCGAGAGGAGGCCAGCTGAAATTGGCTTCCCTTGGGGAAAAAAATATGAGGCTCACGTCATGCCCCTGCCAACCTGTGATTAGTCAGGGCCAGGGAAGGCAGAGGCGGCTGGCTTCCCTTGCCTCACAATCCAATCAAATCGCATCAACTTAGTGTTGCAGTGACGCGTCCTAAAACCCGGAAGTAAGCTGCGCTCGGTTTCCCTCTGCAAAAAAGCAATGGGATTTCTCCATAGGATTTTGGAAAATAGCTCGAAATAAGGTCAGTTGAAAACAAACTTGTTAGATAAATGCACGTTTTGTTCAGTCGGATAATATCCACATGTCTACCCTACTTTTCTAATTTTCTAATCATAAATCTATCGATTAGATTTATGATAGACTTTTGAAACTACAAGAAGATAAGGAGGACTTTTACAAAAAAGTAATAAGATTTTTGTCCAGAAGGATAGCATGGACTTCATCTTCAAGTCTGCCATTTTATTGAAAATGGGATCTTACTAAGAGAGAAAAATTAAATATGTAAATGATCAAATTAACATTTTTTGGGTATCCTTTTGTTGAACTGTCTGTTTAAAATTAATCGAAGCATCAGACTAAAAAAGCTTTTGAAAATAATATTATATTTGTATTTAGGTCAAAATATAATATTTGTAAACCTGACGAGTCAGTGCCTCACCAGCCATGAACCTCACTGCACGTCACTGCAGAAGCTTATATACAGACATCTAAGTGTTTTGGTCCCCACCACTTTTATACATATAAAAACGCCACTGTGTGTACAGCGAGGAAAAAAGGAGCAAATCGGACATATAACGTTAAAGGTCTCCTGATTTAGTTTGTGAATGAATGCTTATTAGAGTTTCGGCTGGAGAGTGCGTGCGGACCTGTCGGTTAGATAACAGGCGTGTGTAAATCCTGCATCTGTATGATACAGATGATAACATGATACCGGGTGCTATAATCACTCATCTGGTTACGTTATTACATTGAGCACTACATCCCGACCCAAAAGAAAGGACGTATTATTGGCTTCCCCTAATTTTTTCCCCAAGCCACGCTACTGCTTTCCTATTCTATATTAAATTATTACTAATATTAAACGTGTCTCGGGTCCAGACTGCATCACTTGGGTTACCAGAAATATACCCAGGAAGTTTGAACAGTCCCCCAGATTGGACATGTTCTCTTGTGTACAACTCTTTGTGCACGCTATTTTCAGAACATTTTTAACAAACTGGTGGGGTCAAAATTGACCGTTTCCAAAAGTGAAGGGGACATGTCTCCAGCCTCCCCAGAATAAAAGACGCCTGTGCTCATGACACAAGTTCCGGATGGTTAATGCAGCTAACTATTGATAGCAAATGATATGATCTGCACATCGAATACATCCCAGCAGAGTGGGCTAACTCCTGCATTCAGATCAATGCCAGGAGACGTCCCAGCTGCTGGGCTGTGAGAGCAGGGAGAGCATGTGGGTGTGCTGCAGTGCAGCAGGGAGGCCTGACACATTACAAAACCTCTGTTGCTATTTCTGGAGCTAGAGATGCTTATAAGTCAAGAGGTGTGTGGAGTATTATGGGTGAGGAGCCTGGATCCATGTCCAGCTGCGCTCATTAGTGGTAACCACAAAGGACATCTGACATATGACATACTCATTCCCTCCAAATGAGCAGCTGATTCGCTAGAGGCAATTAGGCAAGGTGAGGGAAATAAAGTGTGACATATATGCTAAGCTCTGAAAGATGTGTTCTGCTGCTGACATAATATATCGCTGTGAGCTGATGACGTGAAATGATAGCAAGCCATGTCAGTTATGTACCCCTTCTCAAAATAGTTGTGGTTTCTAATCATCTTTAGGCTTAAAACAACTAATTTTGTCTGATTAGACAACATTTAAATAACTGTAAAAAATCTATTCCATTTCATTTCATTACTGTGATTAGTGGATTGACATATTGCCGGGAACTACATTTGTAAAAATCCTTCCATTCTCTTGAATTTGACCCTCTACTGCTCCATAAGAAGGAATGGCGATTGTACAATTACGAAAAAACTGTATGAACTTATAGTCCTGTTATTCACCCAGTTAAGGAGTGGCTCACTGAGCTATTTAGCTCGGATAACTTTATTTTAATTCTTCGAGAATGATGAGCAAAATTCCAGGGGGAAGTTTGGAAGAGTAGTGAGGAAATAGATAGAATATTTGGGACATGTTGCTAGCATGTTAGCGCTTAGCTCTACAGTAGGTCAACAGTATAGTCATTACCTCATCTTGACAATTATTTAAAAATGAATATGTGTAAGTATTATTTTTAAATAAACTTACTTTGTAACATTGTGTCCCTCCATTTAATTAAAAGTATGAGTTTGAATTTCTTGTTGGATTTACTTGATTAATTGATTACTTAATGTATTCATTGTTATTTGTTGGTTTGTTGTTTGTTTGTTTGTTTGCTTGATTGATTGATTGGGTGCTTCTGTAAGAAATAAAATCAATATATGTGAGCCAGAATAAAAAATACACTGTTTTATTTTGAAACAGTTTTATTCTGAAACCGAATGTTCACACACTCGACTTCCGGTTTATTGAGTATTAACTTGACTTCCGGCTTCACGGAGTTTCTTTGTTTACAGCCATTAGAATGTAGCAAACAGAATGTCATGAATGAGAATATGAGGAGAGTGACTTGTGGCGTTACATATTAAACACACAAAGTGTAATCCTCCTTATTGACGTCATTAATCACTCGCGGGAGACGATCTATGCCATAGAGTGGCGAAGTCACGCCCATCTACTTCCGCCCCATGGGACCTTATTTCTGAAAAATTATGTATTGAAGTCAATTGGCAGAGAAAGATTATCTTTCGATCCCATTTGAATTGTGCCACGAATTACACATATGATGTTTGTCAATCTTAAAAAATTATTTCCATGTCAAAAAAGTCACAGTTTGTCTTAAAACTGTTGAAATATAAGACTATGAAAAATACGCAACTAGAAAGACTACAGTCCGGGATATTATATTACTTAATTCCTGGGGTTATATGTAAACTTAGATAGTGTAAACATTTTAGTAAGACGTGTGGGCAGTTCACCCGAATATGGCATCTTTCGATTTAGAGTCTTTCTTAGTCTGGCCGTCCTATGAGCAGCTGGACCAGTGTCGTAAGGACGATTTGAATGAGATAGCGCGGCACTTCAGTCTTGTGGTGAGTAAGCAATTGTTAAAAAAAGAGTTGAAAGCATTGGTAGTGGATGAGATGGTGAGAAAGGAGTTACTTGTACTGGCTGCACCAGCTGAGCTCACAGTGTCCAATGTTCTAGCTGAAGATCCGTTACGTCAGAGGCATGAGGCGGAGTTTACATTTGCTAAAGGAAAGGATAGGGACAGCGAGGGGGGCGAGCAGTGTAAAGCACCGTTCACGCCGCCTCGCTTTATAGTCCACCGTCTCCTGGCAGTCCAGTTCCCGGGAAGGGAGTAGACTCAAAGTCCGTCTCGCACGGCTTCAGTTAGAGGCAAAAGACAAGGAGCAAGACAAGCAGTTTCAGTTGGAAATAAGAAAGCTGGAAATCGACAAGGAAGTCCAGATACGTTAGCTGGAGCTAGACTCCGAGCTGCGCGCATCCGGTGCTTTTGGCAATGCCAGAGGAAGCCTTCCACTTCCTTCTCATCCACATGCTTTCAATGCAGGGACAAATATTGCGTTAGTCCAAATTTTCCGTGAGACTGAAGTGGATGCATATTTTGGTGCGTTTGAGCGCATTGCAGCGGCACTACGGTGGCCGACTGAGGCCTGGGCTCTGTTAGTTAAGTGTAAACTTCACGGGAGAGCTCAGGAAGCGGTTGCTGCTCTTACGTTGGAGGACAGTCTAAATAACGACTTGGTAAAGCGTGCCATACTTAGGGTGTACGAGCTAGTCCCCGAAGCTTATCGGCAGAAATTTAGGAATCACAGGAAGGGTCCTAATCAGACACATGTCAAGTTTGCCAGTGAGAAGGGAATGTTGTTCACCAATGGATTGATTCATGTAAAGCTGCGGAGTATTCTGCTTTGAAAGAATTAATCCTTATGGAGGAATTTAAGAGGGGCTTGCCTGATCGCATCGTGGGATACATAAACGAACAAAAAGTTAATTCTCTCTCCGCTGCTGCTGTACTGGCTGACGAATACGTGTTAACCCATAAGTCGGTGTTTTCCCCGGCTGTTGCTGAGAGACCTCGCCGTATGTCAGGTGCACCTGTTGGTCAGCCTGCGAAAGTATATACAATGAATAAAGAGGAGAGAGAGTGCTACTATTGTCACCAGCCTGGACACGTCATTGCTAATTGTGCGGTTCTGAAACGTAAGGAGCAGCCACAAAACATGACCCGGCCGAAAGGCATCGGCTTAATTAATGCAGAGTCACCCAGTATCTCCGCATCTGACAATGATGAGGAAATAGATCCCTGCTTTAAGCCCTTTGTGTTCGATGGATTGATATCGTTAACAGGTGAGTCGGATGATCAGAGACCCGTACGCATTCTACGAGACACTGGAGGCTCACAGTCAGTCTGCCCTGCCATTTTCCGAACAATCAGCATATGGGTATGGCTCGATATTATGTGGCATTGAGATGGGCTATGCTTCCCGCCCGTACACAATGTACACGTACAATCAAAGTTGATTACTGGATTTGTCCCTGTCGCTGTGTGCCCAGCATTACCTATACGGGGTATAGTTCTCCTAATGGGGAATGACATTGCAGGAGGTAAGGTAACTCCTGCACTTGAAATATTGGATTCTCCTCAGACTGTATTGCCTGAGGTAACACATGCCCACATTTTCCCTATGTGTGCTGTCACCCGCGCGCAGGCGCATAAGAGTGACTCTGATGTGTCGTTAACTGATACTATGTTTGGGACATTGCTTGCAGATGAAAAGATGCCGGAGGAAAAGCCAGAAATGGTGGTTTCCCCTTCCCCTGCCGTGGCCGCTGAGCCAGCGCAACCTGCCGGCCTAGCTGTTGACGGTTCGACACTCCCGGTAACCCGAGAGCGTTTACTCGCTGCGCAGAGGGCGGATCCGATGCTTGCGAAGTGTTTCGAGCAGGTGGTGAGTAATAACAAAGCAAGGGGTGAGAAGGTGGCTTATGTGCTGGATAAGGAGATATTAGTGCGTCAATGGTCCCTCACTGCTACTGCTGAAGCTGACTGGAGTGTAGTGCATCAGGTAGTCGTGCCGGCACCCTACCGTCAACATGTACTATCCATAGCCCATGAAAGCTGATGGTCAGGACACTTGGGCGGGACTAAAACATATCAGATCATCCTCAAACATTTATTTTGGCCAGGTTTGAAGAAGGATGTCTCTAACTGTTGCCGCTGCTGTCATGTGTGCCAGGTTGTCGGTAAGCCTAATTAGAAAATTCCTCAGGCTCCGTTACACCCTATACCTGCCATAGGTGAGCCATTTGACCGGGTGTTAATAGATTGCGTTGGCCCTCTACCACGTACAAAAACGAGTCAACAGTATTCACTCACCATAATGTGTACGTCCACTAGTTTCCCTGAAGCTATTCCGCTGCGCAGCATTACTTCCACCGCCGTAGTCAAGGCTTTGACAAAGTTCTTTTCCACGTTTGGAATCCCGCGTGTAATCCAGAGTGACCAAGGGACAAACTTTAAGTCCAAGCTGTTCAAACAGGTCCTACAAACACTGCAGGTGAAACACGTCATATCCAGTGCATACCACCCAGAGTCACAGGGTGCGTTAGAACGGTGGCATCAGACACTAAAAAGTATGCTGCGAAAGTATTGTATGAAAACGAAAAAAAACTGGGATGAGGGAATCCCCTTCGTTTTGTTCGCAGCCCGTGAAGCTATTCAGGAATCGTTAGGATTCAGTCCCGCAGAGCTTGTTTTCGGCCACACGCCCCGCGGTCCACTTCAAATCCTACATAATGAATTTCTCTCGGTTAGTTCTCCTCCAGATAAGAATGTATTAGATTACGTTAGTCAGTTTCGTGAGCGTTTGCACCGGGCAAACTCACTCGCCAGAGAGTCGCTCTCCGCTTCTCAAGCGGAGAGCTAGATCAACATTAACATGTATTGTAGTTGTAAGTGCACTGCCTTGCTGCCTGTTGCACCATCCTTGATAGAGCATATGTGTGGGCAGGAAAGGAGTGAGCAGAGAGGGTACAGTTGTCGATTCTTGTTCAGTTTTCTGTGACTATCTCCCTCACCCTCTCAGACTTTCAGTGGACTTCGCCACTCTATAAAGCCAAAGAGGAAGACCCGCCTCCGTTGACGCTAAGCCAATGGGAGAAGACTACAGATCAAATCAAATCAAGTTTTATTTATATAGCACATTTATAAACGATTTTTGGTCGAGCCAAAGTGCTGTACATATAATAAAAATAGCCTACAGTAGAGACACTTTACAGCGAATACAATGATAATATGGGAAGCCAACAGGTAGTCTGTCTCTTTTCCAGCCGTCCATCACGGAGAGGGAGAGCAGACTCGGGCCCGAGTCACTCAATGCAAATTCATTGTATCATTGTACCATTGTTTTATTAACGCTGTTAACTTGTAAATAAGCCTCCTGGACTCTTTTTGGCTAATCCTAAACTCAGGGCTATAGAAATACCAACACTTCCTGTATGAGCTTTTTGATTTTCTCCAGTCTGAAGTCACCTGATTCCCAAGTCCACACTCAAGTGTTTTCTGCTGTTAACGACTGGAATAGTATTTTCTTGATAAAGACCTTCCAAACCTTCCCCAGTCTCTGTCACTGGGCGATCAGGCCTCTGAATTGCTGCTCATATTGCACATACTTGTGTCTTGGAAAATGCCTGGTGAAGTGAAACCATAATGGTGATTCAGTCTGATGAGCAGTCTATCTCAGCCTTGAGAGAATGTGGATAATGACAGGAGGCTTAATTCTTATCATAAGATAATGATTTAATGCCTTGTGATGAAAATAATGTCATAATTTAATCATTATAACATACGAAATAAGATATAAGTGTTTTATTGAACAAATATGCCGTATGTAGCCCTTAACCCACGGATAAAGGGCCGCCAGTTGGAGAACAGCACTGCTGCATGCTGGCTCTCTGCTCCTGCAGCCCTGGATACAAAGTGTGCTCTGTACATTATGCCTGAGAGTATGTTCTTAATGGAATATGTGATGTTATGATCGCCTTTTTTTGTTCCAACTCAACAGAACGTGAGTTATGGACAGGACACACAGAGAACACAAACATCATTTCATAGAGAGTATCGGTAACCCTTTATATTAAGGTACACAAATTAACCATCAACTAGTTGTTCATTAACATGCATATTAGAAGTATATTGGCTCTTTAGTCATTATAAAACCCTTATTAATGCCTTATTCTACATGACCATATTCTACAAGTAATAAGCCATTAGTTGAGAGTTTTTCCTCAATAACCCTCTAATTAGTGCTGATTTATTGCAAGTAAGGAAGTTGTTGTACGTGAGTTTTGGTCTTAATATGCGCTGCTCAATATGGGGGACACGGCTCCTTCCTTCCGGAGACTTCATGCCCGCCGCCGCTGTGCCTTCACCTGCGGCCGGTCAGTGCTCCTCCCTGCTGGGGACCACCGGGATATTCACCCGTCCCCACGTCGCAGCACTCCAAACCCCGCCCCCTCCCTGAAAATAATGAGTGACAGGCTGATAGTGACCCGATAGAAACTTTATTATTCACTTAATCACTGAGATATAATGAAGCTAATTTAGTCTCATACATCCATGGGATTTATGTAACAGTAAGACAGAGAATGTGAGTGTGCACCCACATGCACTATTTTTGTTTGTATATGCTGTTGTAAATACTCCTGTTGTCTGCTGTGTTCAGACTCGAGTCCTGTGTGTGATCCTCATTCAGGACATTCAGTGTCCTTTCTTAACAGAAGACCGTGGCTAGAAGCTGCAGCTAGACTGCAGAAGCATTAGCTTTTTGTTTTTGAGGATGGAACAACTTCACACACGGAGGCTAGACCTATACAATTCATTTATTTTGGTTTATAAATTAATGTCAAGACATTTATGTTATTGATTTCTGAAGCACTTTCTAAATAATAAAAAGAGAGTTCATATGTATTTACTGCATGTATGCATTGATGAAGAATAAGCCATGTGCAGTAATATAGAAAATTGAGGATGCAACGCATTGGTATGAATCGTGATGCACCGTGATGCATCGGGATATCGAATTGAATCGAATCGTTAACAGGATAATCGTAATCGAATCGTGAGACCAGTGAAGATGCACAGTCCTATGATACATGGCCCCATGCATTCTTTCCTTTACACGGATCAGTCGTCCTGGTCCCTTTGCAGACAAACAGCCCCAAAGCATGATGTTTCCACCTCATGTTTCACAGTAGGTGTTCTTTGGATGCAACTCAGCATTCTTTCTCCTCCAAACACGTCTAGTTGAGTTTTTACCAAAAAGTTCTATTTTGGTTTCATCTGACCATATGACATTCTCCCAATCCTCTTCTGGATCATCTAAATGCTCTCTAGCAAACTTCAGACGGGCCTGGACATGTACTGGCTTAAGCAGGGGGACACGTCTGGCACTGCAGGATTTGAGTCCCTGGCGGCGTAGTGTGTTACTGATGGTAGCCTTTGTTACTTTGGTCCCAGCTCTCTGCAGGTCATGGACTCGGTCCCCCCGTGTGGTTCTGGGATCTTTGCTCACCGTACTTGTGATCACTTTGACCCCACGGGGTGAGATCTTGCGTGGAGCCCCAGATCGAGGGAGATTATCAGTGGTCTTGTATGTCTTCCATTTTCTAATAATTTCTCCCACAGTTGATTTCTTCACACCAAGCTGCTTACCTATTGCAGATTCAGTCTTCCCAGCCTGGTGCAGGTCTACCATTTTGTTTCTGGTCCTTTGACAGCTCTTTGGTCTTGGCCATAGTGGAGTTTGGAGTGTGACTGTTGGAGGTTGTGGACAGGTGTCTTTTATACTCATAACGAGTTCAAACAGGTGCCATTAATACAGTTACCGAGTGGAGGACAGAGGAGGCCCTTAAAGAAGAAGTTACAGGTCTGTGAGAGGCAGACATCTTGTTTCTTTGGAGGTGACCAAATACTTATTTTACCGAGGAATTTAACAATTAATTCATTAAAAATCCTACAATGTGATTTCCTGGATTCTTTCCCCCCATTCTGTCTCATAGTTGAAGTGTACCTAGGATGAACATTACAGGCCTCTCTCATCTTTTTAAGTGGGAGAACTTGCACAATTGGTGGCTGACTAAATAATTGTTTGCCCCACTGTATGTGTTGTTAACTATATACATTGTGTGCCCTCCTGGCTTCTTCCTCGTGTCTTCCCGGGCTGCGACCCGACAACATGTCCGTGTCTGCTGCTCATTAAAGCCAGCTTCATTCCTTCATTGCACCGTATCGTGTGTGTTTCAGTTGAATGAGGTAATGTCAAGAAAGCCAGACCTAAACAGCTGGACTTTTTCATCTACTGCAAAGACACGAGACTTTGTTTGTCATAAATACAGAAGTGCTGGTGAGCCGCTGTCAAACTGACGCACAAGGCACAGTTGTTTCCATTCAAAACGTAATCTTCGCAAAATGCATCACCAATTACACAACAGTTCATCTCTTGATTGATTACGACTTTGTGATTGTAAAATAAACACATTTTGCATTTAGATTAAATAGCGTTGTGAAATAAAAACGTTGTAAAAAGGACATGTTCTTGTTATTTCACAATTGCGTGTAATATTATATATTTTGTCCGGCATTAGAAATGTGATTATAAGATATTATCTGTTCTTCTACTATGAAAACATGTCTACAAACTAGGCCACAGTAAGCATGTGTGTTAGCTCTGTTCTATATACAGTAGTGCAGTTGCATGTTTAAGAAACGTCCATGAAGTTTATGTGGAAATCATAGGATTTCAGTGAGGTTACTTAGAAATGTGAAAATAATAGCACTAGATCAGGGGTGTCAAACTCAAGGCCCGGGGGCCACATTCGGCCCGCGACTTCATTTTATGTGGCCCCACAAGAGCTTGCAAAGAATATAATATGTTTATTATACGGTTACATGCTACAGAAGCATGTTGCCCATAAACTACATGTCCCACAATGCATCTCAAATATGACTTTTTTCTCAGAATTTGCCTTTTTTCTTCAAAATATGCATTTTTTTCATATAATTCCTTTTTCTCAGAATTAGATTTTTATTTCAAAATGTCACTTATATTTATTTTTTCTCCAGAATTTGGCTTTTCTTTTTAAACCATTTTGGGACATACGCACTGAAGAGACTTGTAATTATTTGCCCTAGACTTCTGCTTTCAGACGTAGTTAATTATGAAGTTATTACCCTATCCGATGATAATCCAATGCAGAGGCAATCATGTAATATAATACATTATTTTATATATATGATATATTTATATATGTATTTCTATATAGTATTAAAGTTACAACCGGCCCTTTGAGTGCAACCATATTGCTGATGTGGCCCGCGATGAAATTGAGTTTGACACCCCTGCACTAGACGGTTCTTGTCTCCCATAATACCCCTGGCCTCTTTTAGAGGAATGTCATTGGACCTCAGCCTGGAGAGATAAATACATGACTGGTTTGATCCAGTCTATGAACATTCTTCGTCTTCCAGTCGGCCCAGACTACAGTAAGTCATCACCGGCCATCACACTCTGACGGGGTCTCTCTCTCTCTACTAGTTTTTGGGGACTGGAGCCATTGTCAGTCTCAGATGTCACCGTCACTGCCGGTGCCTTTCCCCTTCACTGACGTCACAGTTGTCACGGATACCATAACATGTTTTGACAACTCTTTGTCCTTTGAACCATGCTCTGACAGCAGCTCATACACAGAATCCAGGGAGACATCGTGCACCGTGCTACCAGGTGAACAGCATTATGGGCTGGGCTGTAGAGAGATTAGCATCGGGGCTACAACCACAATGTGGATCACATGTCGGATGCTAACCCAGAAGGAAAGGTCCATACACAGCCAAATCCTCAACAGCACACACTGAGAAATGACTTGTTGTATTATTATCTGTTAGAAAGCCTGATTAGTAACGATTACTTTTTGTTCGAGACAGACAGTTATCAAAATAAAATAACATGCTGTCAGAACATCACGGACTAATTTGTCCTTTTGGTCTTCGTCCAACATTGATATCTATACTTAAACTGATATGAGCACACTAGGTTAATAGCACTGTAACACTGAAGTCTGTTTGTTAAGTCTTGCACTCGACTCGGGGGTGGCTCGTAATGCTAATGAGTAAGTTATGTGGTTCTCAATTGGCTCTATACCCAGTCCTGATTTGGTCTCGACTGGGTTAAGATTATTTCGGATTCTTGACTCAATCTCCTTTTCCTAAAATAAATTGGCATTGACTAAAACCCAGCTGGTAAACCCAGAGTTAAAGTAGTGCTTTTGCAAGATTGTGTAGAAGACACAGTTTTAAAGATCTGTTGATAAAGTTAAATAACTGTTTGTCAACTAATTATTATGAGTGTTATTCCACTAAGAAAGTATTTTGTCGAAGACAGCACTGCTAACAAACTAACCAGACAGTAGTGAAAAGCATTGCATTATGTAAACTGTATTCGATACAGAATAACGCACCTCACTACTCCTTTAGGGGGTGCCAAACAAAAGATAAGCTAACAAGAAGCTCACATGTACCATGAGAGCAGTTTCTGGGTGCAGTATAATCATACAGGGCATTGGCCACTCGTTACCCATCCAGCAGATCATTGGGGCATCGTTAAACCGACCTTAAGGGTCAGCCATGTTGCGTGAAGAGGCTGGATTTGGCCTGGAAGGACACGAAATGGGATGGGGGGATGCTGCAGCTATGCTGAAGTAAGTTGCCCCAGCCCCGGCCTACACTTGAACCGCTCCCTGCTAGGTCAACACAACATCCACTGGACTCAATGCATCTCTCTCCCAGGATCACTGCACTGCTGCTGGGTCGAGAAACAATATGCGGAAGCGTCTGTTTTAAATGTGGAGGATCCATGACTCAAACGCAGGGCTCAACCTGTGTCTGGGGCTTAAGGATTTCATAGATTTAAAGAGCTTTTATAGAGCTGGCAAAAAGGACCAGTGGAGATATTCCACTATGAACCTTTAAGGCTTGTTTTTTTATGTGTTCTTAATTTTGTTTAAATTATTTTGTGAGTTGAGTGAGTATTTGGTGGTTGTATTGTTTTGTAATACTATGCGTATATATATTTTTTAAAGTGTTAGTAAAATGATCCAACATTATCTTTTTCCTCTGGGCTGGTGGACGGGTGTGTTGGACTGACAGCAGCTGGCAGTGTTACACCGTAGAGACAGGAGGTCGTGCTGATGTTACACCTGTTATTAACATGTGTGTGGTGTGTGTGGTGCTTGTACCACACACACACAACACAATGCACAACCTTAGAGTGACTGATACAGATAAGTCCCGTGTGTCTGTGTAAAATGTCCAATTTGCATATCAACTTCATAACAACTGTTGCTAGGTAAGGACTGCGAGCCTGTATAGGCAGCGGAGCGGAGTGAGAAGGAGAAGCACAGACAGTAGAAGAAGAGTTAAGACGGCTAAGACTCGGCGCCCCAGAAGCAAGGCACCAGGCGTTCTGGAGCCTGAGTGTGGACCTTACTGATAAGCAAGCACCTATTGGTCATTCAGAATGATCAACTATAGATCTGCATGGATAACCAGCGTATGCTCAGTCCCATGCACTTCTCCCCCGGTCCATGAGGAGGCTCTTGTTTGCAAACAAAACATAATTGTACGACAGACCGTGGTTCATTTTGACCTCCCCCTCTGTCTCCCCCTTTCAAACTCTGTCTTTGTACTAAAGGCACAGTCGGCCCAGATATAATAATAAAAGGATAAAAAAGCAGTAATATTGTTTATTTGATGGCTATTCGTCTAACCCTATAATCAAGAGGTGTCCTGTTCACCATGACAACTTGGGGTCTTTTTGACTTCTGTGCCCGACGTCTCCCTAAAGGAGATTGTAATAGACCTCCGGGTTCCTTCCGTACAAAGGGTCTGTGTGGAATCAGTCATAAGACGCCCAGTGCCTTCCTTTCAGTCAGGTTGGTATGTGCACGCAGAACTCTACTTCAAGAGCCGTGTCCCTCTCCGAGCAGACCCTCTGCTGAGTGGGGGTTTCTCTGGGTGCTTTCTTAATAGTCCAATACTCCAGGGGCCATTCTGTGCCCCTTGCTTTAAATATGTGTTCACTAGCAGCTGCATGTATACATCTCAGGTGTTAAGTTAGTGTGCAAGGACTAATATGGTGCAAATTGCAGTTGATAACTGCACCTACAAAATAATATTATTAGCTCAAGAGCATGTATATCGAGCCTATTATATCAACCAGACGCCATTGAAAGAATACACATGGAACATTTGATTTGGGACTTCAAGACACCGCAAATTCAAAGTCAGTATAAACAAAATGTCTCTTCGAGATTCTGGATAGAATGCGGTGAGCAGAAGGCAAACCATGGTCATATATGTTGGTCTTGTAATGTTTTGTGTGGCTCCTGGTAAACAGCTATAAGAGAAATGTAAAATACTTTTGCAATTTCTCTAAACAAGAAACCACTAACCTTATTACTTATAACACCAGAGGGAATTAAACAAAAGATTCCTACTTATTTCTCGTAATAAGAATAGCTATTATTAACAGATTACAAGGAATGGGTGAAAATATATGAACTTCATTAACCCCCAATGGAAGGATCTAGTCAATGAAATGGAAAAAATAACCATGAGAATCAGAAACCAAGTTCATATCTTTGATGAGCGATGGGAAACATGGGTAAGTTATAGAACACAACACATTTAGAATGACCAGGTTGCCAAGATCTGACAATTAATGTACGCATGAGTATTATTGTTGTATCCATTGTGTACCTTATAAGTTATTCAAGTCTTTTTTGTTCTGATTTGTGGATTGTTAATTTAAGTATCTGTTTTTTTTTTTCTTATGTATGCTTTGTAATCAAAAAAGTTCTTGAAATGCGAATACAAAATCAGACTCATGGACTCCGGAGACGGGCACGGTGGCCATGTGTCTCACTGTGCCTCACCTGCTGTTCAGCTTCGGACCAAACCAAGAGGCGTTGCTCACCACATGCCCGTGTGCTGTCACAGGAGAAGGCCACTGGGTCAGGGTGGATGTTTGCTCAGCAAGCTTGTGTAGGACAAGACATGTGTTCATGTTAGTACGTCAGATAAAGAGACAGTAGCAGGAGAGCTAATGTGAGTTGTTGTTCAGTGTGTTGTGTAAGGGAGGCTGTGGCTCAGTGGGTAGTGTGCTGGACTTCAAATCAGGGGGTAGCAAGTTTGAGTCCCACTGCAGTGTCCCTGGGCGAGACACTTCACCTCGCTTTGCTCCTGTGGGGACTGTCCACATTACTGAATGCATGTAAGCGTCTAACACATGACGTGTAATGTAATGTGTGGCAGGCTGCTGTCTGGCTCACGGAGACCATCTGCTCCGCCTCTCAGAACTGCAATGTTCTGCTTTATGCAAACAGTTGGTTTCCAATGTGTTATTCAAGTGGTTTATCGAGCAGATATATATCCTGGAGCAAACCCAAAACATGCTGTTGGATTTCTGTTGGATTTCAAGTACTATAGCTGAGGACTTCCAGTAAGATTCAGAATATAGAGCTGTGTGGTGATGTATGTAAGGGATAACCCTCAACCAAATGTATGCCAAGTTCAGTATTGTCAAAGTGCAGATCAGAGAGGACAGACAGTGGTGACTTATATGTAAAGGGAGAGGTACAACTAAACACTGTGGGAATAATCCTGTGGAGACTTTAAATATAAAGAAAATCACAATCTGTCCAACAACTCTACAGCAAGGTATCTAGTATATATCAAGACATTGTCTTTCTGTGTCCACTCTGTCTGCCTGTGTCCATCTGGAGGGGAACAAGTGTTGGACAGATGGACAGATCAGTTGGGCAACGTCTCAACCCGTCAATGACATTGGCCCACAAGTGCAAAGAACACAGCCAAAGCTTTTAACAGTAATTGAGTGTTTTTCGGGTAGATTTCTCTCGGTTGTCACACTCATGCCTCGTAATGTCGACAGCTGTGATCAATATCCTACTATTAGCAACAAATAGCGTTTACATCCAAAAGGAAATGATTAGTCTTAGCTCTCTGTGGCTCTGCAGATCAGTGGTGGAAAGTAACTGAGTACATTTACTCAAGTATCGTACTTTAGTACAATGTTAGGTACTTGTACTTCACTTGAGTATTTAAATGTCTTGCTACTTTGTACTTCTAACCCACTACAAATCAGATCTAAATGGTGTACTTTAACTCCACTACATTTATTTACCAGCTTTGAGAACACTTTAATGATCTTTATAAAACATATCATATATATTATTATTAAAATGTACGGAGCCCTGGAGGGTTCATAGAGAGACAAATAAATAAAACGAGGCCACGCTTTATTAATTTGTGCGCACGAGATGTAATTCGTGGCCTCAACTGGTCCTCTCACACACATATATTCTCCTTTCACATTCATACATTTTCACTCATATACTGTACATACAGTATATATTTACACTCACACATTTATACATTTTGCACTCGTGCACATTCATTCAATGTTTCCATTTAATATTATAAATCATATATGCATGTCTGAAGACAATGTATGTATGCAAGAGAAGAATGTATGTATGTATGAGAGAAAGTATAGTGGAAACGGAAGGAGTATGGTTGAAACGGAAGGCAGGTCATTATCGCGCTGTGATTGGCTCAGAAAGTCGAGCGGGGCGGGCTCATCTTTAGAACTTCTGATTCAAATCAACATGATGGAGGGAGATGAATCCGTGTATCTTCGGATCATTTGTTTTTCTTTATTAAACAAGTAAACGAAGAGCGTCTGAGAGGCGTTTTTGCTTTTTACCTTACTAAATGGTCTAATGGTCATTGGAGCGAAGTAATTTCCAAACAAAACTCTGCCGTCTCTCGAGTTTGTTTTTTCAAATCAGCAGCTCTTCATTTTTTTTCCTGCTATATTTGACGAGTGATACAAATATGTTTTACTACAAGTTCTTAATAAAACTGACATTGTTGGACTCGGTACGAGTTGACTGCTACCAGAAAGGAACGAACTAGCAGCTGAGAAATAATCATATATTAAAAGACAGCAGCATCATAAGAGGCCAACCAGCCGTGGCGGTCTACTAGCACCCCCCCTGTACTGTCTTAAACCTTTCCTTAGAATATTCTATGAATTGTCAGGTGTCCTTGGGTGCTTTGAAAGGCGCCTCTAAATAGAATGAATTATTATTATCATTATTATTATCTGAAACGATGTAATAACTTTAAAAACTCTCTCAACCCAACCCTGAGTATACGTAGGCATACTATGGAGGGTCTTTGACAGAGGATTACTCAAAAAGTACACAGTAAAAGCACTTTATTTCTGGTAGCAGTCAACTAGTACTGAGTCCAACAGTGTCCGTTTTATTAAGAACTTGTGGTAAAAAATATTTGTATCACTCATCAAAGGAAAAAAAATGAAGAGCTGCTGATTTGAAAAAAAAAACTCGAGAGGCGGCTGAGTGACCGGAGTGCAGAACCGCTGTATAGTTTAAATCTCCTAACAATGTTGTCCATTTTAGACATAGGCTTATTATATCTACAGGTGTTAAGCGAGTGTGACATCATTCCACTGAACCAGGCTGCTGTTTCTGCCTGGAAGCTGCTATAGTTAGCATTGTGTTGTTGTTGGAAGCATGTTGTGTTTTCCTCCTCGGGGGGCTGGACACCGTTTCATTGCAATGATTAATTCCTGCTAGTGCATTACATAACACTAAGCTACAGCTGATGTACTGGTACCACTTTATGTGCTGCATGCAACAGTAAATTAATGCTGCAGGGCTGCTTTGATGTGATGCAGTTTGCAGATGTTGTTTATAAGACACAATTAACCTTCATTGATTCTTCTCAGTGGTGTATTGTTTAAAGATCTAACGGTTTCATTGATTCTGAGACTGTAATCAAAAATGGTCAAACCTCCTGAAAATATCTATTTCTGTATTCACCAACATAAAAGCTGCATTGATGAAACACTATAATGTCTAGTGTAGAAATTGAAGGTGTGTTTCATCATAAGGATCTTCAGGATTCTTTGAAATGACTGCACATAACTGTCAGTGGGTATAGGATTGGTTCCCAGTCGACTGAACAGGGGCCTATACTACGAAGCTGGTTCAACCTAACCTGGATATGTTTGAGTTAGCCGATTGGCCTAATCCAAAACATACGCGCGCTCGCTAAACTGTCCTACGACGCTGGTTATTAAGTGGATCGCTCAAGCCAGCCGTTTCCTATCTAGTTAGGTGCGCGTTCACATGAAAGGGGTGGTATCTGGAGCATTCGACCAATCACAAACATGGAAAAGCGCACTGACAGCGCAGCGTCATACTTCCTGAATGAAAAGTGAACTTTAATACTAGTCAAAAATGAAGAAGTTAAACTTTAAACATCCATGACTTAAACACTTGATCCAGGATCAGAGCCTCAGAGCTGCACCTGCAAGGTGAACACAGCTGGTAACAGAACAAGTGTTTGAATGCGTACATTAACAGGTTTATGATATCACTGCCCGTCTAAAACACGATCTGACTTCAATTACATTTGTCTCGAGTGTTTCGTCAACTTAATGTGTTGCTTAAAATAATACTTCTGCATACAGTATGTGACACTGTGAGTGTTGCACGGCCAGATACGGCTCAGCTGACTCAGATAAGGAGATATATGATACATTATGAAGTGATATGCCGCGGACTGTACTTAATGTACTCTGATCCGGTTACTTATGTTGTGGCCGATATTTAAGTAAGCTTTCTTAACGCTAATGTTATAACAGTCAGGTTGCTCTGAAGATGGAGGTGATATTCTATTCATGTTCACGTTCACACAGTCGGTGATTTTTGCCGGCCGTCTTTCCTGCGACGGCAGTTTTTCTGTATTTCCTTTCTCCTGTAATATGACTTGATCGCTTTAAACTCCGCACACTGAGCTCTGATTGGTCAGCAGGCGGTGCTTTCACTGAGTTGAGCTCTTAGCCTGCAACCTAACCTGGTCCCGACCAGGTTAGCTGCTTAGCATATATTACCATGGAGATCTAGCCTGCTAAAAAGAGAACCAGCTTCGGAGGACCGGAAAGCCGGAGTTTTCCCTGAATTTAGCCGGCTAAGCGAAAATCCTGCTTCGCAGTATACCCCCCTGGTCACCCAGTATAATAATAATAATAATAATAATAATAATAATAATAATAATAATAATAATAATAATAATTAAAGCTGCAAGCAGCGTTGAGCGGGTCTTCGACGCTCCGCAGGCTGTTGTCCGCACGTCGACGTGTGTGTCTAGGTGTCTCGAGGACTCGGTCGTTGTAAAACGTGGGAAGTTTCAGGCCGATCGGACAATGTCTTTGAGTTACAGCAGTAACACAAACATTGTGTTTGTTGGCGGGTGATCTGTTGCCATGGCAACGACATTTGATGACACCCCATAATATGCTTAGATGTGTTGAGGGCCGCATCTTTATTAAACCTGTGAAGTTTTGTGCCATTTGGAGCATGTTAACTGGAGTTATGAGAAAAGCGTGTTTCACGGCGACCATTTTGTTACCATAGCAACGAAATTTAAAGAAATCTCAAAAAACTGACGCATATATGTCTCGAGGGCTTGACCGTTAGCACACATGTGAAATTTGAACACCAAAACTCACTATTGTCATATTGAGGTGTTGAGGGCCGGACCATTAGCCATCATCTGAAGTCTGGTGCCGTTTGGACGATTTTCCATTGAATTAGGACAACACCGTGTTTCACGGCGAGGGATCTGTCGCCATGGCAACGGCATATGATGACATCCCATAATTGGCGTAGAGCGGTTGAAGGCCGGCCCATTAGCCATCATCGGAAGTCTGGGGCCGTTTGGACGATTTTCCATTGAATTAGGACAACACCAGGGTCTTTGGCGAGGGATGTGTTGCCATGGCAACGGCATATGAGGACATCCCCTAATTGACAGAGCTGTTGAGGGCTGGACCATTAATGATAGTCTGAAGTCTGGTGCTGTTTGGACGATTTTCCATTGTCTTACAACAACATCGTATTTTTTGGCGAGGGATGCGTTTCCATGGAAAAGGCATACGGTGAGATCTCAGATTTCATGTAGAGCTGTTGAGGCTACGCCCACCTCACTGTAGTCGCATGGGCTACCTACTGTCATGATTTAGGCCACTTTTAATGGGCTTTTGCCCCTCGTTTTTCCTGTTTTTTGCATGGTTATCTGCTGCAGCACCTCCTTTCACCCAGTTGAAGCACTGGCCAATAGAAGCGTGAGTGTAACATAGTGATGTCACCATGTTAATGAAGTAAACAAAGGAGTCCAATGGAAGTTTTTTTGTTGACATAAGAGGCTAGGGTGTCCCGCAAAAAAGGTGATTCGCGGGTGGTATTTTTTCAAACGCTTTTTTCCGGGTTCGGTTCTGGGTAAACAAAGATGATGCGGGTCGGGTCGCGGGTATTGCATAATAAATATATTAAAATAATAATAATTTACTTTAATGTTCAAATCCTCAGACTACTTTCCCCCGCGGGACCGCGCATAATCATAACCTCTGCAGCGCATCAATCTGCTGCTGAGCGCGCCACATTCGAAATGGCTGAGACGAAGCTCTCTAGCGGAGAATACAGCATTTTCAATAACACTTCCTCAAGAGCGAAATCCAACGTCTGGAGGCTTTTGGTTCCTAGATAGAGAAAATAACCAACATCCCACGCTTTTTGAGACAAATATGCAACTGCATGTGTTAATAATTGCACGTTTTCACTACTCATATATAGGCTAGGCGGGTTCGGGTCGGGTTGCGGATCTTGTGCCGACGGGTCGGGTCGGGTTGCGGAACTAATTGGCAATATGTGCGGGTAGCGGGGCGGGTTCGGTATTGCACGTCGCGGGTGCGGGGCGGGAGCGGGTCTTGAAAATCAGACCCGTGCAGGACTCTGCCATGAGGTCAAACTCAAATCAGAGATTGCGTCACCAATGGCAGGTGGCAGCTGGGCACAGCCTCTCTTTGGCCCTCTCTCTTGATTTCTAAGAAACTAGTGCATGCTGTTGGCTCTTGCACTGTAGGTCCCATACTGAATCTGTGTGGGTGTCAGACAACAAAGGGAAGGAAAGTCAAAAGAACAGCATGAGTTTGTAACTGCCACCCAAGACAGAATGAAAAAGCCACCTGTGTGCTGGAACAGAGAGAGGGGGGAGAGGAGTGCAGCGACTAAGAGAGCAGGAAGAATGATTCATTATCCTGAGGCTCAGGGAGTTCTTATTCTACTCCTTCAAGGCTCCTTTGACTACTCTGTTTACTGCTTTGTTGGTACAGATGGAAAATGAGAGCCACAGAATATACAGCTGTTCACAGTGTGTTGAACTTCAGATGTGTCATTGCACAAAAATACCTTAATAACTTTTCATAACTTCCAGACTTCTTATGCCTTTAAGGACAGAAAGTCAGGCGTAGACATAGTGTTAAAAGTACTTTTTATAGGGATAAAAAGAAGCTTTAAAGAAGAAAGATAATAAAACAAAGTGTCTCTTGTAACTGAAATTCAACTGTCTGTTTGATATCTGGAAAGATGTTGATGAAATGAAAATACTAAATAAAATAATAACCTTGAAAATATCATTTTGTTTATGTTACTGAGGGAAACCACATGAAATAGGCTTGTTGATTTGATTGCACACACACGTATGGTTCATATAAAAAGTCAAATGTATAACTGGAACATCGTGGTTTCCCTCACTCGCGTCCCTTCCTTGCGTCTTAGCTCCGCCTCCATAAGATGCGAGCGAGAGACACGAGGAGGAGACGCGAGGACAGAGGAGTCCTCAGGTATTAATTGGGATGTCCTCGTTCACTCAAACGTCACTCTTAAACGACGTCTGTTAATGATGACATGTGCACAGCTGTATCCTCTCTCATCGGGCTTAACTGAATAACCCTTAGAACCGGCCCATTTGTAGTTAAATATTTATTTAAATGAATGAATCTTTCTCTTGTTAGTCACGGAATTCAATGTATGATGGTTGGTCCTGCTTTTGTGTTCCGTTTTGGTGTAAAATGTAGCCTACATTTAAATAAAAATCTAATTATAGTAATGTTAAAGCCTTTACTCTGAAAATGTGCGTCCTGTAGATCCCCACATTCAGGACTGTGAATTTCAAATAATTTAACTCCTGAATATCTCAACACAAAACAATACAAATAATTGTTATTTATCAAGATCTAGCCATTTATGAAATAGATTTCTTAATAGCTATGTTTTAGTGACGTTCAAGATCATTAAACATGACTTAAATTGTTAGTATAACCTTAAGAAATGAATTGCACATAATAATTCCCACGGAGCTGTGAGCACTTATACATTTATGTGACGCTTTTCCACTCATCTTCCAGTTGTCAGTTTTCCTCTGTTGAAATGGACCAGCTGTGAAGGTGGGGGCGGGGCTTTTATACGCGAGTAGTGAAAACACTTCCGCGTAGTCTGCTCGCGTGTATCCTCCCTTTCGTCTCCTCCGTGTGCATTTCAGCTATTGGGACGTCCTTCAAAATGGCGTGTCTTGATCGATTTCCGGGTCAAGTCCCGGAGGAGGGGAAGAGAGGAGTCGAGGAGGGGTATTGGGATGAGGCTACTGTTTATTTTCCATTAACCAGTCTTTAGACACTGCAGAGCCCATATGATCTGTCAGTGTTTACTTCCTGTCTGTCTTCTTCTGATGTTCCTTTTAGTGTTTACTTCCTGTCTGTCTTCTTCTGCTGCTGTTCCTGTTAGTGTTTACTTCCTGTCTGTCTTCTTCTGCTGTTCCTGTTAGTGTTTACTTCCTGTCTGTCTTCTTCTGCTGCTGTTCCTGTTAGTGTTTACATCCTGTCTGTCTTCTTCTGCTGTTCCCTTTAGTGTTTACTTCCTGTCTGTCTTCTTCTGCTTTTCCCTTTAGTGTTTACTTCCTGTCTGTCTTCTTCTGCTGTTCCTGTTAGTGTTTACTTCCTGTCTGTCTTCTTCTGCTGTTCCCTTTAGTGTTTACTTCCTGTCTGTCTTCTTCTGCTTTTCCCTTTAGTGTTTACTTCCTGTCTGTCTTCTTCTGCTGCTGTTCCTGTTAGTGTTTACATCCTGTCTGTCTTCTTCTGCTGTTCCCTTTATTGTTTACTTCCTGCATGTCTTCTTCCGCTGCTGTTTCTGTTAGTGTTTACTTCCTGTCTGTCTTCTTCTGCTGCTGTTCCTGTTAGTGTTTACTTCCTGTCTGTCTTCTTCTGCTGTTCACTTGAGTGTTTACTTCCTGTCTGTCTTCTTCTGCTGTTCCCATTAGTGTTTACTTCCTGTCTGTCTTCTTCGGCTGTTCCCATTAGTGTTTACTTCCTGTCTCTCTTCTTCTGCTGTTCCCTTTAATGTTTACTTCGGCCCATTCCCAAACCGCCCCCTACACCCTACCCCTACACCCTACCCCTCCGTTTGCGCGTTCACGCGGAGGGTCCGCCATATTAAGGGCTGGTCCAAAGCAATCAGGGCGGAGGCGTAGTGGGTTATAAAAGCCTCCGACAGCGAGTTTGCATGGATGCAGGCTTGATAATCTCACTCCACAGGTGTGCAACCGTTTTTCGGGCATGGAGGAAACAACGTCATACAAATGTGAGTTCCATGTGGTTATTTTTTTAAAGGATAAATAATACGTTGCCTTAACTAAAACATGTATTTATAAATCTACACGTGTTAATTTGATTTGCCAAGATTACATTAGATTTTAATTTTGAAGATGTACAAATCTAAATCGGAATCAAACTAACACATGTGTCAATTCATGTATCCATTCACTTACGAAATCGGTTTAAACTTAAGTGTGATTTGTAATTTCAGGGACTGTGGTAAAAACCAAGGCACGTATTGCTTTAAGAATGGAAAAGGATGACCTGTTCTGCAAAAACGCAATGCTGCAAAAGAAGCATGGGAGTGAGTTATGCACTCAATTGATATTTTGTGCAATGAAAGTAATGAATGTGCACTGTGGGTCATTGCCTTAACACCAATATATATTGTTTAAATATTCTATGATAACAGGTCAATCATTAAGGAACTGGACCTTGGGCAACATGTGTCTCACAAACAGACCTCCAAGAAATGGGAGAACCTACAAAAGAAATACAAGGTAAATGGTGTATTGTTATTGTAAAACATGTTTGTTTTTGAAAAAGCTGAACAAAGATTTCTAACATGCATTTGTTTGCAATAGGAACTTAAAAGGCCAAGGACTGGAACAGGGACTGATCAGGGGGAAGAAACCCCTGCCACATGGCCCTTCTTCATGGCCATGGATGAGGCCATAGGTGCAAGGCCTTCAATTAGTCCTCCTGTCCTTGTTGCCTCAGCCTTGGCAAACCCCACAATCCTCTTTGATCCGGAGACTGCTTCCTGCTCCTCTTCCTTCCCCCCCCCAAATGTGGCTGATGATCCAGACCCCTCACCACCCTCATCACTGTCTGAGGCTGGAACCACCAAGCAGCCCCCCCCAAAAAAAGAAAAGGTGCTATGGGAGTGCCTAGAACGCGAGGCAGAAAAAGAGGACGAACGCCACAGAGACATAATGCAGCACTCAGATACATTTCTAACCCTGTTCGAAAAAATGGTCGACAAAATGTGATTTATTTCTCCCCCCCCACCATTGGCCATTTCTATGTTGATTATTGATGTTACTTAAAAGACTTGTTTTTGTTCGCTTGTATTATTTATTTGGAAGACAATAAACCTAATTTAACATACTGTCCTTCATGTCTTCAATATTGTATGGGATATAGTAAATACAGGTAGACGGGTGATGAAGGTGACACTGCGTTTGCTTGATTGTTAGATGGCTACATTGTTCTGTGTGGGTTTCATAATGTAGAAGGAAAAGTTGTGCACAAAGTAATGGTGTGCACGGAACTAAAGTGTTTTTTCCAAAGTCTGAAGATTAACCCTGAATATCAGCATCTTAAATAAAGATATGTGTGTGCGCTTCATAGGTATATGAAGCGCCTTCTGTTGGATCTTGCCATTGCACCCGCTAACAGGCGACGGATAGCAACGCAGGTCAATGCAGCCGACAGATGTGGGTTGGACACCATGACGTCCGTTTCCTGCGGAGAGAGGGGAGGCCGTCCCAAAGCTTGCCGCTGTATTTATACCCTTAACCCTTAATGGAGGGAACTTCATTCAGCTGTGAGTGTGCCTACAGACGGAGTTCACTCCGTCACGGAGGGGGAGGGTCGAGGGAGTGGTTTGGGATTGGGCCTTCCTGTCTGTCTTCTTCTGCTGTTCCCTTTAGTGTTTACTTCCTGTCTGTCTTCTTCTGCTGTTCCCTTTAGTCTTTACTTCCTGTCTGTCTTCTTCTGCTGCTGTTTCTGTTAGTGTTTACTTCCTGTCTGTCTTCTTCTGCTGTTCCCTTTAGTGTTTACTTCCTGCCTGTCTTCTTCTGCTGCTGTTCCTGTTAGTGTTTACTTCCTGTCTGTCTTCTTCTGCTGTTCCCTTTAGTCTTTACTTCCTGTCTGTCTTCTTCTGCTGCTGTTTCTGTTAGTGTTTACTTCCTGTCTGTCTTCTTCTGCTGTTCCCTTTAGTGTTTACTTCCTGCCTGTCTTCTTCTGCTGCTGTTCCTGTTAGTGTTTACTTCCTGTCTGTCTTCTTCTGCTGTTCCCTTGAGTGTTTACTTGCTGTCTGTCTTCGTCTGCTGTTCCCATTAGTGTTTACTTCCTGTCTGTCTTCTTCTGCTGTTCCCATTAGTGTTTACTTCCTGTCTCTCTTCTTCTGCTGTTCCCTTTAGTGTTTACTTCCTGTCTGTCTTCTTCTGCTGTTCCCGTTAGTGTTTACTCCTTTTTCAGCAACAATTAACAACCTCTGGACCGTCCAAATTGACTGATCAGAATCTAAGTAGTATTCAACTAATCCATGTAATAAGTCAACTTTAAAACACTGTAGTGAGTATCCAGGTTTTATTATTAATCGCTAGTCATAGAAAAACGTCATATCACAAGAAAACAAAAAACTGATAGTTTTAAATAAGAAGACTGAGACAAGAATACAGCCTTTTTTTCAGTGGAAGAAAATTAATCCACAACTGACGGAAGCAATCAGATTATATCTTTGAGTTAAGGCATACGAGATGATTGCATCAGCGGCTACAACTTATAAGAAGTAATGAGTACGCTGACATTACATTTTGAATGTAGTATCCCCATCTCCGGTTTTCCAGGCAGTCAATGCATAAGATATTTGTGCTTGGGTTTCTTGAGCTAAAAGTACAAAGCACTAAAACAAACAACCAATCACCATAAATAGCTCCAAATGTAACTCTTTTCGGTTTAGGTTCCATCCCCCAGTCTGGCACTGTAGTCTGTGTGATCAGTTCTAGGATGGGCGAAAATGCTTGGTATTCTACACCATTCTGAACAACTCTTTCCATTAAGTAAAAAAAAAACAGTTGGACAAACAGATACATTTTCCCCAGTGCAGTTACATTAATTACATCTATTATATTCTATTTTACTTTATTTATGTACTATTTTATCTGTGTTATTGTGTTGGAGGAGCCTGTGACCTAAGATGTTCATTGTCATAATGACAATAAAAGCCTTGAAACTGAATGTGTAGACTGTGATTATGGTAGCTATGGTCTGTGGAGTGATGTATTGGCAGGTATTAGGAGCAGAATCACCAAACATGAAGAAAACAAAGGCAGCTCCTGCTTCTGTTCAGTGACTCCCGGCATGGGTATCAGGAGAGGTTGCCTGTGCCACAGTCACTCTCACATGGCAGGCAGCAGCCACTGAGTCGTGTGGTCTCCAGGTAAGCTGTTTAACAACCAACAGGCAGACTGGAGCTCCATAATGCAGTCCCAAAAGGCCTCTAACCCGTGCACAGGAATACCTCGAAGAGATGCAGCTGCTGATGTGCAGTGGTACACATCCACCAACCAGGGAGATGGGAGCAGATGTATCATTGTGTAGCATTACATATCAAGGGCTGCATTGCAGACTGAGCTCTTCAGAGCAGAGAATTATCCAATAATGCTATTAATAGGTCAGTGTCCAGTCAGCAAAACGGACTCACAGGAACATATCTATAAACCAGTCACACCAACAGTCCCACAGGCTCATAAATAGTTGGAAACGGCGCAGGGATCAATACACAGGATGACTCAGATTGCACAAAGCATGGCAGCTACAGCCCAAAACAGCCCATAATGCCCCCACACCACATTTAGCCTCTGAGATGTAATACTCCAGCTCTGCATCCACCTAGCATTGCTGCAGAGAGCAAGCCAAGGACAGAGGCTGAATGTGCCGTATCACTTTAGGCAAAACAACTGGGCCATTACCACCAGCCCAGCACCAGAGAAATACAGAAAATAACACGGCTTCAATGTTCACATTTCTTCAGTCGATCGTAACAAACTTTAAAGGGGCTCTTTCTGCTTTTGTCCCTCTTCTGTATTGTGTTATACCGTTTTTTTGTCCAAGTAAGTGGTCTGCAAAGGCAAAATCCATGTGCTTTCTCTCCCACACTCCCCACCCCCCCACCACCGCCTGCCTGAAACGCTTCCATTTTACTCCTTTGTTTACTTCCATAACATAGTGACACCACTACGTAACACTTCTATTGGGTAGCGCTCAAACCATGGATGTATAATAAGAACTGGATACAGCGTGGGAGGCGGGGCCTCATTCATTCCTATGAGAGTTGCTCATTGGCGCATGATGATAAAATGGCCCAACTTTTGAGAGAGTGAAACGTCACAGATTACCCCGCATGCCTGAGAAGTACCCGTATGTGCGCTCATAGCGCATGCGCAACTTTAACCAAAATGCTCGTTCACATCAAGCACGTCAATTTGCGTACACGTAACAGCACCGTGCGTTCATGACAGCATGGTAATGGATTGTTATTATGATGGATTTGATATTAACTAGGCGGCAGTTAGCAGCTAGCGGCTAGCTAGTAATTATGCTAATGTACACATCAATCGTTATGTACTTATATTACGCTGTAACAGGATCTAGTGATATCCAACAGAGCTTCATTTAGCATGAAAGAATTATTGCACTGTATATATAAGCAAGACTTCACGTCGGGCCGAACCACGCCATTAGCTGTGATACAGTATAATGAGCATATACCACGGCCTGAAGTGAGCTATTGCTTTTATCAAACGGTTACCAAGTGTGGCAATATGAAAGAAAAATACACACTCTAATTTAATTAAAATTAGTAAATAATGATGTTCAAAATAAAATAGTCCCTCCGTTGCCTTCTGCACGAAACATAGTGCGAGGTGGTTGCTATGCAACAACATAACAGCTAGCGAACATATTAGACAGAGAGCGTTGATCCATTATTTGGCTATTTATTTACATTCATTTGTATGTTGCCGTTTATTGTGCACCCACTGAAAAACTGTCCAGCATCAGTAGCATGGCTTACGTGGTTACTTGTATAGGTTGAGGTTGTTCTAGGCTGTTGCTTGGCGTGGCGAGAATATTGCTCCACTTTCTCCGGTCCCCGAGATTTGGCTTCCAATAGCTCTGGAGAGAGCTTTCGCACCTGTGGCCACTAACGGTCAATTTCTCTGCTTTGTTTCAAGACCCGCATCAGAAAGCTTTTGAATGGTGGTACTTTTCCAGTTGGTGTACCTGCTCTTCACGTAGCTCTGCATGTCGTCGTTTAGGTGCTTTTTTTTTTCTGGAGATAGGCACTCCTCAATCCACTCCTCCATAGTAAGACCCCCCCGGAGGTCGAAGTTAATCTTAAATGTTTCCATCTTATGCTTTGTAAGTTTGTTTCGTAACGGAAGAAATGTAAATATATTTATAAAACTGACAAGTCAAATCAAGCAATCTGATTGGTCGATAGTGTTTTTGCGGACCTCTTTGATTACAGATTTGAAAACATCGTTGCTTGCTTTAAAAGTAGCACACTTCATGATGTCAGACCTTGGAAAGCTTTTCAGCCCAACTGTATACTGTTTTCTCAGACGCGGAGGGATACTGACTTGTTGTGAAAAGTAGCTTACAATTCTACCCCTGGTATACGCTCAGTATATCACGGCTAAGAACCAATCAGATTGCTTGATTTGACGTTTTATAAATATATATATAATATATATATATATACAGTGCAATAAGCTTCTTAGTGCAATAATAAGCTACAGGGACGTTAATCTAACGTCGGTAATATTAACTTGATTTAATACAACATTTACGGTACAAGATTTACATCATACAGCCCATGTAGTATAATATTTTACAAATGATGAATAACAGCAAACATGTGCAATATATCCATTAGTACAGCTCCGTGGGATGGCAGTAAGGCGATATGGGTCAGTTGTTATTGTGCATCCATGGGTTGAGATAAACGCATGTAGTGCTGAACCATAGACTGTATATATAAAGTGCTGAACACGTAACATGAACGTGCCGGGCGGCGCGGTCCCGTGGGTTAGATGCGCGTTCATAATGCAGAGGGAAATAACTCTCAGAATAACGTTATTAGCACATTTTTACAACTTGAGGAACGAATGTTTTTAATAAGGGCGATACAAGTGTTCATACTGGGTTGTTTATTTAGTTTTAAAAAAATTATCCAACGAGTTACAGACCATTCTTTCCCCATGTAAGTCAATGGGAAAAAGTGTTTCCGGGCCCAGCAACCTAAAGGAAGTGTAGTACCACCGTTTGGCCACAACGAATATTCTCATCAGACTCAGGCGCACTTCCTGGGGGCTTGGCTCAAACACTTTGTACGAGATATGCTAAGGGGTGGGACAAAAGTTGAATAATATCAGTAGTGTAATAATACACAGCTAAAATTCCACATATTTCAACAATAAATAGTAACTGGCATTTCTCCAGACATCTCTGTTCAAGTCAGAGATGTCTAGCATGAACAGAAAGGCAGCCGTTCATTATCACTCCTGTCACTTTCAGGCTACAGTGCCTCAAAAGTCTTCTGCACACCAGATGAACTGGCGCAGAGGAAACGACCGATGGACCTTTGTTCACGTTGTGATGTGTGCAGTCAGACATTTTATATCAGATCATCTGGATTATCAAGCGCCAAATGGGAAGTCTTTTGTGAAAATTGTGGGAAAGAGAGTTGATGATACTTGATAACGAGGTGCCAGTGAGTCGCAATATGATGCGTTCAAGTTCTTTTCAGTAAAAATGTATATTAGACGAAGGTAGATTATACGTTCACAAAAAAACGTGTGAATTTAGATGTTTTCACATAAATATAAAATAGGCATTAGAGTTGGAAGTATGCCCTGTTGAACTACAGAAGTGTTTTGATTTGTGAATGAAGCTTTTTCGTTGGATAATGTGAAGCTAGTGTAGCTACTGCCAACCAAAGACACATGTGAATAATACTAACCACCAATCAAACACAAATCAGTTACTGCCCAACATTAGGCTAAATAAGATCAAAAATGAGTCAAATTAAAAAGGCAATGGCAATTCAGTTTGCAACAACAGGCGAATGGCTGATATCTCTAAATACTACAATATCCAGGGATACTCAGTTGCTAGTCCTAAAGGCAAATGAGAGCTGATCAAACACTCAACGCCCAAAAAAAAAGCTTCAGACCCATTGCATACATCGGGGCTTTTATAGTCAATTAGTGTTTGTCAATATCACACAAACTGAAAACTACCAAGAAACATTAAAGGGCTCTCCAGCTAGTCAGTATGACACTTCCATAAAGTTGGAGGATTGAAAGAAATAGTGGTCAATATTAGCATGACAACTTTTATCATGCGTCTCTAGGATGGGTTGGGTCAATCACCATAAACACTGAAACCTGTTTTCCCATAATGCAACTCCATAGTGTCTTGACAAATCCTTACAACACCAGTGCACTGCTAGACAAGTGTTCTCAAAGCCAATGTAAAAGAATCCTTATGAAATCCTCAGGTTTTCTTCTCAGATTGTATAAAGCACCTCCAGAACCACAGAATACATTATACATGTGTTGAAAATACATTAAGTGTGGCTTAAGATTGATATCAAAATACCTACACAACTGCACGAGACTTCCCGTTCTCTTTTGTATAGAAAACACACACACACACACACACACACACACACACACACACACACACACACACACACACACACACACACACACACACACACACACACACACACACACACACACACACACACACACACACACACACACACACACACACACACACACAGTGTACTCTGATAGCGATTGAAAGGCATTTATGTGTCTGTTGTGTGCAAATGAAGGTACATCAAGAGGTTTTTGAAGGTCAATCCAAACCATCTTTTGGAATGCCTTGCACATGTTTGATACACTTTTAGATTCATTCTAACAGCACAACATTTAAAAAACACAAGTTCTCTGAGAGAAATGCTCGTTAGGGTGTATAATCTTCAGAAACAGAACATCTAACTCAATGTAGTCAATGTGTGAAGAGATACAATAGAAGCATTATAGCAGTGTTCTAATACAAAACAATCTGCAACACAGCCATTATATGAGAGGAGGATGTCACTCAACACGTCTGAGTCCAAGAACCTGTTATAATGGCTCACAATGCACCTTTACACACACACACACACACACACATACATGCACAACACCATGTCTCAGTGTGTGGCAGGTGCAGCCTGTGAGTGGCAAACAGAAAAACAGCCCAACACAAGCACACACAGTGGAGCTAACGCAGCTAGCAGGTAGCATGCACACAATACCCGCCTGCAATGCGTGACGCCACATGAATCACTCACACGTACTGATCGTGAAGGCAGAACGATCTCCCGCAACACACGCTCACAAACAGAGATCTGGGCAAGGACACACACTTCCACATCCATTGTCTCGGTGGAAACACAGACGGGTCGATACAAAAGACGGATGGGAGGATGGATTCAGAGGGATGGATGGAGAGGGATGGATGGAAGGATGCAAGGGTAGATAGCTCACCGGTTTGCCTTCTTCCTTTTCTCCACCTCTTTCAACACATTATCCAGGCTAAGTGTCGGCGTGTGTGTGTGTGTGCGTGCGTGCGTGCGTGCGTGTGTGTGTGTGTGTGTGTGTGTGTGTGTGTGTATGTGCGATGGGCCAGCAAGGATATACTCTGCTACATCCCCTCCTCTTCCTCTCTCTCTGACGATCCCTCCCTCTTTTCTCTCTCCTCCCTGGGCTTTATTTCATTATTTATTTCCCCCCTCTCTCTCTCTCTCCTCACAGCTGATTGAGTTGCCTTGCTTTGGTGAAGCCTGTTTTATTCTCTCTCTCTCTGTCTGTCTGTCTGTCTCTCCCTTCCTTGACGTGTTATGCCTGATGAAGACAAAAAATAGAAGGGAAGAAGAAGAAAAACCGGAGTGCCGCCTTGTGTATTAAGAGCTGATATCTGCACAGCACAATGCCCCCCCTCTCCCTCTCTCTCTCCCTGTCTCTCACTTTCACAGTGTCCCTCGCCCACCTCTGAGGGTGATGCAGCAGCACAGTAGGCTCCTCCCTGGAGAGACAGCGGTGCCACACAGCTGAGAGAAAGAGAGGGGGATGCTGGGTAAAAATTGGGGGCAGTGGGAGGGGGAAGTGAAGGGTGGGGCTGAGGGTGGATGGGCGGTGCTTGGTGGTGGTGGTTGGGGGCTGGGGGGGAACCCGGTACAAGGCAGGGCAGCCTGCTCTGAGCACATCATCCGGGATTTCAAAACCCTCCATCGCTCTCCCTCTATCCACACAGAGGGGGATCTGTTCACTCAAACACACGCACAGACACACACACACACACATATACACACACACACAGTCATATACACTTCAAGGCTAAGGAAAAAGCAAGCTACTTTCAGGGGGACTCTTGTCTATTGTTGTCAGCTCCACCTTTTGATGGAGTCTTTAGGGCACAGTTTGTTAGTTTAAAACATATTTTATGTTTACGTAGATTGCTGTTATTATTTTACTTTTGCATCACATTCAGAGTGGCCTGGGATGTTTGAAAAGATCAAATTGGCACACATGTCAAAACTACCTAGAATGATTAGTCAACAAAACAAACAAAATGGACTATATGATGTTGCCAGCCTCCTTAAATATAGAAATGTCCTGCTTTTCTGTTTTATATCATAAAGAAGGAATTTGATGTAATAACAAATGTATATATTTTAGTTTTTGACTGATGAAACAAGAAATGAAATGGCGCGTTTCCACTGCAGGCCTCGCTCGGTTTGGTTAGGCCTTATTAGGCCCGGCTCACTTTAATGCTGCGCTTCCATTACAGTTTAGGAACTGGGGTAGTTACTATAGTACAGGCCTATTCAAATGGCGGCCCGCGGGCCAGATGCGGCCCAGAACCAACTTCCGAGTGGCCCAGCCTCCCGTGGCCAAATTCCTACACTAGTACAGACCATGAATGCAACACTCCGCGTTGCTTAGAAACCACCAAACCACAACGCAGCACGTTTTTTGAAAGTGCATCTAGTGGTGCTAGTAACGGTGGTCCTATGATAGCAACTCTAAAACATGTCTCTCTCAACTCTGAAGTGTAAACAAAGACAAAACGGTCATTGATCTTGTGGAGCAGATGCGCGAGTCATTGCCCAAGTCAAGCTGGACCTTTTCGCGACCGACTTGAGTACGGGTCGGATGCTGCATTTTCCGACGCTCCGCAAATACATCAAATCCCCATCACATCCCCGGCACAAATCACGGATGTGATGACAGATTTCATTGCGAGGTTGAAAGAGAACTTTGGTCAATTGGATGGACTTGCTCTGCCCACAGAGGTGATGGGCTTTGTCAGAGACCCCTTCACTGTTGCAATAGAGGGGGGCGTATCCACCAGAGCAAAGGAAGTGGTCCCCTCCATCGACGAGGGGAAATGTACACTGAAACTTATTGACATGCATTCATCCGTAACCGGATGCCCCAAGCGCAGCGCACTAACGGGCCAGCGAAGTGTTGGAGTGACGTCAAAAAACAGCAGTTCCCTTCATTCAGAAAGTAGCGATCTGTGTGCTCAGTATGTTTGGATCAACATACAAATGTGAGTCAAGCTTTTCACACATGAACTCAATCAAAAGTAGCACTCGCTGCTCCCTGACTGACAGCACTCTTCACCAATGTCTTAGGACTGCATTGACATCCTATGAGCCAAACATCACTGCTCTTGTTCAAAACTAAAAATGTCACTTCTCCCATTGAGAAAGTCAGCGATGACAAATCACACATGAGGTGATAGTAAGCACCTAGTTTACTATAGTAGACGTGTAGTGTAGTATTCATTCATGTTAGTTACCCTTATCCCTTGTTATGGGTTTGTGCACTGAAGGGTTTGACAGTTATTTTTGTATTTAAATGCACTTTGTAATGTGTCTGGGTCAAATGTGACCAACACGTATGATTTTTTGTTAATACTTGAAAAGTGAAAAAATAGTATTGCTACAGTACTACTTCTTTGTGTTACATTGGAGCTCATTGGAGCTCTTTGGAACTGTTTGCTAATGCACTTTTTGATGTGCATGTGTCATATGTATCCAATTTTATTTTGTATGTATGAAGACATTTATTAAGACTGCTATTATTGCATTCAGTTAAATGCACTTTGTCATGTGCCTGGTTCAAAAAAAATAACCTGAATATTTGACTTCTAAAGCGAACAAATGTAATGCTACAACTGTGCACTTTTTGTTTTGTATGCACTTTGAGAATCCTCAGATTCTGTTAAATTAATGCTAATTTGTTGTGTTTTTATGCACTTTTTGACGTGCCTTTGTTAGATGAACAATGAATACAAATGGAATGTTTTTCATCGCAGTAATATGTGTTGGTTTAAAATGTGTCATTACCCGTTTTTTACAGGCCGCTGAATGTCTGGCCCAGCTGAATTTTGTAGTTATAAAATCTGGCCCAACTGAATGTGTAATTGAATAGCCCTGCTATAGTAACTAGAGATGTCCCAATCCGATCACGTGATCGGGGATCGGAGCCGATCACGTGATTTTCCAAATATCGGGGATCGGGAGAAAAAAATCGGGGATCGGGATTTTTTTTTTTTTTTATAAAATATTTTTTTTTTATTTAATGTTACAAAACAAAAATGACCATGTTCACGTCTTAAAGTCATCCTGAGGACTTAGTTTTGGTTTAAAATTACACAACATCATGTATGTGTTGCTTTCTTTGGGCTTGTTTTCATAGACCTGGTTGCTTATTTCTCTGAAATCTGGCAACAGAGTGGGCAGGGCGCAGTGTCTAATAGTAGCAGTAAGCTAACGAGAGGCTACGTTCAGCTGGTGACTCGGGAGTCGGGACAGAGTCAGGAGTTTGGAAGTATTATAAAATTGAAAGCGAAGGCAGTGTAACAGCCAGATGCAATGTTTACAAGGCAGAGGTTCCGTGTGGTGGAAAGAACAGAGCTACGTTCAACACGACCAATCTAATACGCTACCTGAGAAACAAACACCAACAACAACACGACGAGTACACAGCGGCCACTCAGGTAACGGCACTGAAACAACCGACACTTTCAGAGACTTTCAAAAGGAAAGAGAAACTGCCCCAGAACAGTGAAAAGGCCAACACAATAACAGCCCAGATAGCTGAATTCATCGCGTTGGATGACCAGCCGTTATCTGTTACCTTTTTTTTCTCTTAATGCATTGCATACAGATCGGATCGGGAAAAATCGGTATCGGCAGATGGTCAAAATCAAATGATCGGAATCGGATCGGGAGCAAAAAAAGGTGATCGGGACATCCCTAATAGTAACGCAGTGTAGGCGGAGCCGTGACGTCATCTTCAATGAGCGCCCCAAAAAACAACACAGCCGTTAGCTGTTAGCACTCAGAGCTCACAACTCCTCATATCTGTTCAGAAACTAGACAGAAGTTAAACAAGTACAAACCACAGACTGCCTGTGTCATGGAGAATACAGTCGCTGCTTTATTTATGTCTGTATAGGCCGTTGTTGTGAGTGTGGACGGTCGGAGCATATATAATGTTAGCTTAGCCAAGCTACATTTAGAAAACACGCATTTTAAAAAGGGTTTTTCGCCTGCCGTCTGTCTGCAGACTTGTCAAAGCATTAATTCACTAACCGGTATCAGTATGTTGTTACTTCTGCATCATTTTGAAACGTGTATTACAATTAAATCACGGTCAAATATGTTCATCTTGTTGTAGTTGTAGCCCCCTGGCCAGCGATTCTCTCTCTAGTTTAGCATACTCAGCCCGACTCAGCCTGGTTGTTCCTGGCCCTAGAACCACGATTTAGTCGGGCCAGAAAAAAGGTGAAAAAGTAGCCCCGGGCCAAAACTAGGCCAAGTGGAAACGCAACCAAAAACGGGCCCCGCACGGCTCGGCACGCTTAAAGCGAGCTACCCGCTGCAGTGGAAACGCGCCATAAGTCACAAAGGTGGTGTGTATACTGTACCTATGTATGTTCTGACGTTTCATAGAGAAAACAAAAATCAATATATCTAGAAAACAATGACAGACCAATTGATGAGAGAAATTGTGTAATTTACCCCAAATTTCACATTTCGCAACGGCCCAAAATACTTCCATTAGGAGAAACGCACTGCACTTTGAAAAACCATGCAATTATAACCCCAAATGTGCCAAAACACATGTATATACACCAGTAGCGAGCCGTGACTTTTATACCTAGGCCCTCTGACCCCCACCTTCCCTCGAAAAAAAAAAGAGTTATTACGTCACTACGTATACTTCAGCGGAATATCAAAACAACGGCCCGGGGTGCAAAACGCATCAATGACCAGCGACCCTCTACCACACAAAACAACACCTGTATACAACCCAATTTGTGTTCTTTGAAATTGAAAAGGATATTGCATTATGTTTGTTACTTTCGTTGCAGTTGTATATGTCTTAAGTGTAATTTGGCTTGGCTTCCTATTTATGGACATGCTTTTATTTTGAAGGCGAGTTTACACTGTTGACAGGAAGTTGGTGTTTCTATGGAAACAACGTAGCGGAGAAAAGCTTCACAGCGGGCGGAACTTGTCATAAAGTCCGCGATAATAAAGCCCACCCATAGAGGGAAGATATGATTGGTCAATTGTACTGTCATTTGACATTACTCTCTCGTTGAGTTACTATAGCGGGCCCTCTGTGAATTTAAAGCAGGACCACCAATCAGCTCCTCTCTTCACAGTAACTCACAGAGACGAGCTTCTTTCATTTAACCCTTCACATTCCAACAGAAACTGAATAGGCAGATTTGAAGGATTTATTTCTTTGGAAATGTTATTTTAAATACAATTAAATCAAGTTATTTTGGTAAAACTAATGAAAAACACAACTAAAAAATATTTTTATTTTTTTTAATGTTTTTAAATATTATTTTGTAGAATATCTTAGGCCCTCAGAGAGGACCTAGAGGGCCCTGACGGATCGCCACTTATATACACCTACTTGACAACACATGTGCAGCATTCAGGAAACATTCACTAAAAGTTCAAGGTTCAAGGTTCTTTATTTATTTATTTTATGCGCTGCATACGCAAAAAAAGAATTAAAAAAACACTGCAAGAAGCTCAAAACCCAACGGAAACCAGGGGACAAGCGATGTACACATCTAGTATGATTGTAGACTTCTTGTAGGGATACAAAAGTTGTCCGACTGTTACTGTTGGAGGAAAGTTACCTAAAAAGTAAGTCCGATATTATTGTAGATATACAGTATAAGCTAGCTAGCGAAATACATAGTCATTGAAAAACCTACTGGCAAGTGTAAGTAGCTTTATATGACAAACATGGTACACAGCACCAAATAGTGGACAAGGAAGTGATTAACTCAAATATTTATAAACCTTTAGATCTGAGGAAATCGCCAACAGAAACATCAAAAGCTGCCAATACCAGCAGCTGCCTGCAGATTTTTAAATGGCTTAATATTTGTATCATTATGTAAAACATTAACTTTGACCAGTGGTGTAAAGTAACTGAGTACATGTACTGAAGTACTGTACTTAAGTACAATTTTAGGGGACCTGTACTCTATTTGAGCATTTACATTTTTTGTTACTTTGAACTTCTACTTAACTACAATTGAGAGGTAAATCGTGTACTTTTACTCTACTACATGTATTTAATACCTTTAGTTACTTCACAGATGTGGATGAATGATGTGAAATATAATCAACTCTTAAATTAGACTTTAGTTCCACCTGGAGTAAATCCACCAGCTACCCTGCAGTATACAAAGTCATTCAGACTAGCTGCACCTTTACCAGCTTTGAGAACACTTTCATGATCAATCATTATAAAACATATCATATATATTATTCTGAAACAATGACTACTTTTACTGTCGCTACTTTCACTATATATATATATATATATATATATATATTCACTATATGTTTATTTTCCTCTTAAAGGAATGGTATGCTCATGACACTCATTTTTTAAAAATTATCATCCGATAAAACAGACCAGTCTCTGCCAGTCTCTCTTTTTTTTTTTTAATCCGATGACATTATCAGTGATTTTAAACTGATTATATACCGAAATAACATCAACACTGTGGGCGCCGCCATTTCCCGGACGTGACGTAATCCATGCGTTTGGTTTTCGAAGACACGTTGATCTCCATGTTATTTACTGTAGTTTCTCTCTTCAAATATGCCTCACTGTATCGCGAAATATTGCCATAATTCGGATAGGAACAATCCACGGAATGCTCGGTTCCATCTGTTGCCAAAAGGTAAGCGTAAGAAGTACATTCAGAGGCAGTGGCTAGCGAAATGTGGCCGGCCCGAACCGAGAGATTTACAGGCTCATGTATGCAGCGAACATTTCACATTTCCGGACGACTACTCTGAGAGTATGATCAAACATAACATGGGATTTAAATAACAACCATTACTCAATGGAGATGCAGTACCATCGGTCTTTCTGGTGTCATCACCGACCAGGACACCAGTTCGGCCAGTAGAGAAATCGCCCTCTGCAAGTGTGAAGCGACGGAGGAGCAGAAGTAGTGCTCGGAGTAAGAATAAGGTATGTTATAGCGCATTTCCATTGCAGCGGCTAGCCCCGTTTTAACTTCCTTTAGCGTCCAGGCCAGGACAGTTTTTGGTGGCCTTTCCATATAGCGTAGTACCGGCTAGTGTGTATTTCCCCCCAGTTTTTCCGGCCCCATAAAATCGTGACTCTATGGGCAGGGACAACGAAGCTGAGTATGCTAAACTAGAGAGGGAATCGCTAGCAAGGGTGGTACTACATGCATACATATAGTATCTTATATAATCTTCCCATTATACACGCATGCATTTCCAAACATTTGGACTACCTATGTTGCAAATGTATTATCTCTTCAATTTACACACGGCATCTATTGCACGTCTGTCCGTCCTGGGAGAGGGATCCCTCCTCTGTTGCTCTCCCTGAGGTTTCTCCCATGTTCCCTTTAAACTGGGGGTTTTCTTCGGAAGTTTTTCCTTGTACGATGTGAGGGTCTACGGACAGAGGGTGTCGTATTGTCATACTGATATGTATGGCTGAATTCCCCCATCCAATCTCTTCACATTGGTCAAAACTTGTTCCTCTGCTGACGAGTTCGAACTGAAATACTCCGTGTGTTGACAAAGTGAACGCATGGATGACGTCACGACCATCACGTGACTACTGAAAATGGCAAAAATGGCGGCGGCCAGACGGAATATACAGGTCTAGATAAAAAAGAGCTATAAAATCATTATTTACCGGGGAATATCGCTGATTTCTTCAGGGTATGGTTTAAACATAACGTTTCACTAAATACTGAAGTTTTGATTAATTATCTAATGAGTGGACCATTCCTTTAACAAAACAAGACAAGACATATCCTGACATAGGACGTTTTCATTCAAATGGCAGATGCTTACATGACAAAGCAAAGTATAGTTAATATTGAAATAAAGCAAATCCATTATAAATTGAAATACTTAAGTAAATAATATAAATAAATACAAACTGGGATATAAAAATAAATAAAGTAAAATCAAATACATATTAATGAAAGCATTTTACATAGAGACTAACATCTTTGGCACAGCAGGATCAGTTACACAGGGATTTTTTCCCCTAGTATTCGTCTTAAGTTCGGTTCAGTTTCAACAACCCTCTTCAACCAGCGATACATCCAGATATATTTTAACACAGTTCCATCTTTGGGTAAAAGAGTCAATTTTTATCTGCAGACTCGCCGTCATTCTTTCCATCGTGTAGACTTGTTTAAGTCTGTGCTTCCACTGAATGATTGTCGGAGATTTTGCATTTTTCCAGTTCAGTTATAATCTTTTTGGCAATTAATAACAGTATCCGTAATATGTACCTCTGGTCTGAATCGTAAGTGTCTGTAGGTATAGCTCCGAGCAAGAACAACATGGGCTCCAGAGGGACAGTCATTTCCACGATGTTTCTAATCTCCTCTTTAACAGATTTCCCAAATCCTTCAATTACTGGGCAATCCCAAAAGATATGTGTTTGACCCCCTATTCTTCCGCGTTTCCTCCAACATAATGCGACTGATGGTCCTTGTACATATTTAGAAATTAAAAAAGGAGTGTTAAAAAATCTGATTTTCAGCTTCCAATCAAACTCTTTCCATAACTGACTATTAATTCCTTTATGGCTGCCCACACATAAGCTTTCCCAGACTGCATCTTCGATTATAATGTTTAGTTCCAATTCCCATGTATCTCTAACATTCCAGATGTTCTGGGAGTCGTCTGCCACAAGCCTCTTATATAAGTGAGAGACATGTTTCTTATTTGGGAAGCATTTTTCTGCAATACTAATAAAATATGCTTCTATAATGTTTGGATTTTTTTGGATTGCTTCTCTTTCCTTGTGGCTTGTAATATAGTGTCTTATCTGGAAGTACCTATATAAATCATTTGACGGGAGCCCATATTGTTCTTGAAGTTGGGAGAAGGATTTGACATCTGTTCCATCAAACATTTGGTTAATTGTGATAAGACCTTTATCGGCCCATCTTTTAAAACCTCCATCCCTTACAGATGGAAGAAACTTGATATTGCCTATAATTGGCATGGCTCTTGATATTGATTCTGGGCTCCTGAACATTTATTTAACTGCCGTCCACAACTTCAGGGTATGCCCTATCCATTCGTTCTCAATCTTAACTTTCTTGACAGATTTTATATCAATAAAAGGCAAAATTGATAACGACACACCCTTAGTTGCACTCTGCTCAATCCGTGCCCATCCTGGTTCCTCGTCCTTTCTAATCCAGGCCACTATAGCCGTTAACTGAGCAGCCCAATAATAATATTTCAAATTTGGCAGGCTTAAGCCTCCCTTCTCTTTTGGTAGAAAAAGAGTTTTAAGTCTTACTCTGGGTCTCTTATTCTGCCAAATAAACTTAGATATAAGTCTATTTAACATGTTGAAGATGGAGGCTGGAATTCCCACGGGAAGGGGTTGAAATAGGAAGAGTAATCGAGGGAGTAGGTTCATTCTTACAGTTTCTACCCTTCCGAATAGCGACAGGTATCATGTCATTCTTTATTTGCTTTATTAATGTATTATAGTTAGCCTCAAATAAATGCATTGGGTGGTGAGTAATGATAATCCCTAGATATCTAAACCCCTGCTTGGACCAACGGTAAGAAACATCCTTGTTTAATTGTGTAGGCCAACTCCCTGTTATCATCATTGCTTCTGATTTCATTGGATTAATTTTGTATCTCGAAATGGCCCCATACTTAGACAAGCACTGCATAAGAGCTGGAATAGAAGATAGGGGGTGTTTTATAAAGAGTAAAATGTCGTCTGCAAAACGGCGTAAACGGGGGTGAGCGGTGTGCTCTCTCCATCTTAATATTCGTTAGTGATGGTATTTTAAGCACCTTGTGAAACAGTTCTTTAATACATTCTGCCATGTTCCCTCCCTCACTCCCCTCTGGTACCTGAAAGACTCTCACATTATCTCTTCTCAGTCTATTCTGCAAGTCGTCGCAGGTCAATATCACGGTGGATCAGGTATCGGAGCGCCCTCTGATGCCGCACCGCTACGTCCTCGGCCATGCCGACTCTGTCCTCCAACTTTCCAATCCTCCCTTCATGTTCGCCCATTTGAACTTTTATATCTAGCACCGTCTGTTCCAGTCGATCCAGAGACATTTTTGTTTGATTATGCCCCTCTTGATTTTCCTTGCGGAGCTTCCCCAGCTCACCCATCAACGTAACTTCATGGTCCGACTCGCACATGTTGCTATCTGTTGTCAAGCTAGCGCTAGCTGGGCTGGCCGGTCTCCGTTGTTTATCGTGTTTTTCCTTTGAGATATCTTGTTTGTTGGGGGCTTTGTTTCTGGTTGACGAGATCATCATGCAGGAGTGCCCTTTCTTATTTTTTAAAACGTCTTATATTACTAGTTGTCTCTATGTTTGTGTATAGTCTGGCGGAGCTCCACTTCTAAATGGCTGCTTCTCCCATGACGTCACCGGAAGTCCCTACTTTCACTATATTTTGATGAGAATACTTTTCTACTTTTACTTGAGAACATTTTGAAGGCAGAACTTGTAAGAGAGTATTCCTGCTCTTTGGTAGATCTACTATTACTTAAGTACACAATCTGAGTACTTCTTCCACCTCTGACTTTGACTTATCGGGAATATCAATAACTATGAAGTACTCCACAGCAGCACCCTTTTCCAAACCACAGTCCTGTTACTTCAATGTTCACCAAAAGCTCAATGCAGCCACCATTGTAATAGCGTGGTAGCAGGTATCAATAGAGGACCATTTAAAGTCACACCAATAGAAAGCCACGCGCTCTGAATGGCAAGATCCCAGTGGAAGACTTTAAATTGTCTTTGTTTTGTTTTTAGGGATTTTAGTCGAAGTGACCCTGTGATGTTTCAATATATATTCACAAGGGATTAGCACCTGCATTTTGTATCAGGAGCCGGCATCAGTACAGTTAGCCTTGAATCACAGTGTGCTCCTCTCTCCTCCATCCTCCTCTCTGAAAACAGCTCTGTCCTTTCCTCCTCATGGTCATCAACAGCAAGAGGTTTCAATTAAAAAAAGAACGCAACCTGAGGCCACAACTATTACTGTTACATGTACAATATAATACATCACCCACAGAGCACAGCAAGCACAGCTGTACACAGCACACAGACACTAACATGTGTGTGTGTGAGAGAGAGAGAGAGAGAGAGAGAGAGAGAGAGAGAGAGACTGCACAAGTGTGTATCCTTTGTTGCCTACCTACAGAAGGACACTCTGCTCTTCACAAGGTAAACCAGTATTCTGCCTAAAAAGCACATGGCTCCCATCCCATTAAACACACACACACACACACACGTTGCTGAAACATACTGTCACAGCACATAGACAGCGAGGGAGTGCAGCACACAACATGGGAGTGCATGAGAGCGACACAGCAGTGACTCGTCACATTCACTGAGCGGATGCTAGAAGAACTATCTTCTCCACAGAGCTCGCCGTGGAGCACCGAGAAACTAAAGCTCTGAGACTAAAGATATGCAATGTGTATTAGTGGTCTAATGCAACTAAATACATTTATTCAAGTATTTTCTTTCTTTGCTACTTTATACGTGAGCTACATTTAGGAAGCCAATAATGTACTATTTACTCCAATACATTTGTTGACACCTTTAGTTACCAGCTTTATAATTATTAGTTTTATTGGCTGCTATCTAGACTATTCTTCTACTGTAACACAATCTGTAATAACTGTATACTTTGACTTTCACTGCTGTTATCTGGCTGCTCTCACACTACTTCTACATGCGACACTTATTTGATTTGTAAATACTGTTACTGTACTTATTGTCGTCTACCTGGATGGGTACTTCATTAACTGTCTCCAATATGTTATGCATGCCTCTTAATTAATATGATGCCCCTCGCCACACTTTTGCTGTAACAATGTAAATGTCCCCCTGACTAATAAAGGTATTCTGATTACTTCACAGATCAACCCATAAATAAATATATTGACATATAGGTTTAAAGCAGCAGTATATACAGTCATTTGAAATAGCTCCACCTTCTGTTATATACGCTGGAAGAACTCAATCATCATAATCCAATGAATAAAATGTATATCATAAAAAAAATGTATATACAGTATATATATATTTATATATATAAGTCAGGGTTCATACACTTTTTCACCAATGATTTTCAATGACTTTTCCATGACTTCTCCATGACCTTTACCTAATTCTCCATGACCAACACAATGACTCTTTCTCAGCGTACCACTGAAAATGGTTTATTTGAACATGGAACAGGAAAATAAGGTCTGCATATGAAACATGTCGTGCCCATCTAAAACAAATCCAATAGTAGGCTTACTAGCTTCTACACGCTAAAGCAGTGCTTCTCAAAGTGTGGTCCGTGAGCGCCCCCTAGTGGTCCGTGAGTGTATTGGTAATATTTCACATTTGAAATACATTTAAGTTTTTCGCACTCTCGCGGGAATATCTCCGCAATGGAACGAGCTTAAGTTTCACTTTCTATTGCATGATAAAGCCCAGGGCAACACCTTCGTCACACATGTTGCCACTTGTTTGTACCATTTCCAGGCGATTTATAATCTGTTCTAGAAAAAACGATGTGTTTTGGGATATTTGTGGAGTTAGGTGGTCCGCGAGTGTTTTTTTATTGGTTAAGTGGTCCTTGGTATGACAAAGTTTGAGAAACACTGCGCTAAAGCAACTCAAATCTCTCACCAGCGAAATACCTCTTCAGTTAAAAGCCATTTTACGTTTCATTACTATACGATACAGTATTTATTATCATTATAGTATTACTATTTTGGCGATTAGATAAAATATAAATTATATTTGATGCAGCTTTGGTTACATTTCCATGACTTTTCCAAAAACTTTGAGAAAAATATGGTTTTCCAGAACTTTTCCAGGGCCTGGAATTAGCATTTTGAATTTCCATGACTTTTCCAGCTTTTTAATGACCGTAAGAACCCTGATAAGTACTGTTACTCCTGGTACTTTAAGTATATTTTGTTGCCAATACTTTTACTTGTAACAGAGTATTCTTTATAATATAGTATTGCTGTTTTACTTAAGTAAAAGATGTGAGTGCTTCTCCCACCAGTGAACGGTGGCCCGCTCAGCATGGTGTCCGTAGGGATGTCAGTCCGGGTTAATATGACTTTGCTTGTAATAGCCCAACACACTATACTGCCTTCATTCATTCGATATGGGCTTTGCTTCAGCTGTTTTCCACATGTTACCCAGGTTGTGTGCTCCTATAGAGCGCTCAATGGTCACTGCTGATTTCCTGTTTACACTGCTTCCTATGTAGTCTTTGTAAAGGCCTATGATAGATCCGGCAAAAGCATTTTTTTTAATTGTTATTCCAGGTTAATATCTAAAAGTGTGCATCTAGATTGAAACATGCATGAGGGCCTTCATTGTTGATTGCCTTCAAAGATGCTTGTCCTCGCTCTTTTTAGTTGGAAATGCCTCTCCCTCAGGTGCTCCCAAGGAAGGCTGCAGTCGCTCTCTCCTTGTCCTCTGGCAGCATGTGTGCAGCATGGCGTCTCTGTCTCTGAGTGGGACCTGTGTTGTGTTCATCATTAGGAGATGTGCTCCAGTGTTTATTTGTGTTCTAGTTTATCTTAGTGTACTTTGCAAGTTGGCTGGTGAGCCCTTTTCCTTTTGTCCATTAAAGACCATCTTGTGGCTTCACAGATCACTTTCTTCTCCTTGTTCTCTCGCCCGGTCATTTCATATGTTGTTACTCCCCTTTGGTTCCCCTTCCCCAGTAGGGAACGGAACAAAGTCAAGTGTACTGACCTCAGCTGGCTGGAACACACCTGGCTGTGAAACTGAATGATCTAACTGTAACACTGTGACTGCTGTTAACTCTGGACCATGGCTCACTCAAGCTTGGTACTGAGACCATAGAATTTACAAAGGATTCTTCAGAGCTGTAGAGGCCTAACATCTATCAGATGAGTCCGGAGAGAGATCTCACTGTGTGCTACAACACCGCAGCCAGGAGCCAGGTACATGCTTAACATGTCTGAACAGTGCCTTTGGGAGGGGATGGAGAGTGGAGCAGAAGGGATGTACTCACTGTCCTCTCCGGGGCAGGGCATGCCAGGCTGCTCCGGGGTGCTGGGGAACACTGCAGACACAATGAACACAAGGAAATGATCCTTTTTATTCCTCTGATATAATGATGTGTGTGCACTTCCTGTTGTGTTTCAAGCCTTCTTAAGTTGTCAACCGTAGCAAATAAGAGTCATTATTACATTCCATTATTTGTTTGAAATCAAAGTAGGGGCAAACTCACCGTGCAGCAGTAGACCAGACCTCTTGGTTCGATTGTATATATGTAAAGCCTCCTCCAGCTCCATCTGAGAGGAGATGGTGCAAGGGTCCCCTACACACACACACACACACAATTATTTATTTTGTTGACTGACCACACAGTTTTGTTTTTATGAGCCTCTACCAAATGGTCGAGCTGGCCTTTTATGGTAAAAGTGCATTTTCAAGAATCATCATATACAGTACAGTATTTGTACGCATCAAACTCAAATAAAACACAAACTGAAATACATTTTTTTCTTTTATGGAAAATGAGCAATAGATACAACCAGATATATTCATAAAAGATAATAAATTGTATTTGAAAAAAAAAGAAAATGGAAAAAAGTAATGTAAAGTGTTTTTCATAATAAAAACAGACTTGCTCATCTTACTGTATATGCTGAATTGGCATAACAGCAAATATCTATATCCTGTGTTGGCCTAACTTGCTCATCTGTGTGGAACTTTGGGCCGTATGCCATGCATGAAAGGTGCTATATAAATGATTATCACTCTTTCACTCAGACTCATAAGGAAGTACTAGATGTAGTAATATTACCATGAATCTAGCCATTTATTTACCATATTTGACTGGAAAACATCTCTGAAACTCTGAAAAAGTCATATTGCTAGTTTACCATAAAAAGCCAATTCGACCGATTGGTTGAGCATATTTTCCAAAAAGTATTTGTGCATCAAGTTATCTAATTATGTTCAGTCAGTGCTCTGACACAAACATATGTCAAAGAGGATATGGTTACCTTACAAAAGTGGACCAAAAAGAGTGATTTCTTCAGCAGTGATTTTTAGCATTGCCAACTTCCTCAGTGGAAGCTAGCTGAAGGGCTTTCTGTTCGAACCACAGTGACATCTAGAGGTTGTTTTCTGCATAACATGTCAACCAAAGGGTAGAGCTGGCTTTATCAGATGGAGGTCAACTTTTTTTTTTTTTTTCCAACAAGATATCAAGACACAAAATGTGCTCTACCAGATGGTGGCGCTGGCTGTTAAAGGCTTGGCCAGTTGCGGCCAACACTGTTGACTTGTGAGCCTTTCTCACACTTTGCAAACGTCAACAGAGTGGTGCTAGAATGAGTCCTAAACACAGAAATGAGTCCGCCTTTTAGCAGATTTGGGTCGTCTCGTCTTGAAGTGAATGGTTTTTTGAATATGTTTTTGGTTCAATGCGGTAAATAGGGCCTGTCGTTAATACAGGCTTAGGGGAATTACACGTTTTGTTGTACGACATATAATAAGTCAGTAAATACCCCACTGTTGAATCTGTGAAGGTTGTAAGTGTCTTACAGAAGCGGTCGCTAACAAGTGACTATGTGAGACTACTAGACCTCATCAGGCCAAACACGAGCTGCGTTTAGGTTAGTGGCGGTGACGTTCAATCCTGTGACCGTGATGTCGTTTGTTTATAGCATTACGTTAGCTATTTCATTTCAAACCTTTATTCATCCAGATTGTCCCTTGAGATCATGGATCTCTTTTTCAGGGAGACCTGCAGCAATTAGGTTCAACATGAAACATGAAACAATAGAGGATATCATACAACATATATACAAGCTACATTTACATACTTATCAACATTTACAAATACCCATAGTTTCAAAGAGCATTTCACTTAGACTTGCTTTAAAAACATTCAGAGGAATACAATTGCTCAGTTTCAATTTTAGCTGTAGATTTTTCCGAGCAAGTGGAGCTGCACACATAAAAGCTGTCTCGCCTAAGACAGTCCTTGCTCTTGTGATCTCAGACAAGCTGCTTGCAAGTCTCTGTGTTATCAGTGAACAGATGTAAGACGGGAGTTTACCCAGCATGGCTTTATCCAATCTGCTTCTGGTGATTGCATCTATGCTTGAACTATACTAAAAGTGGTGTTAATATGTGGAGATGATCCTGCTGAACAGAACTTGGAAGTATCTTTAATGTGTTGGCCACAGATCTCACTTTTGCAACATTCCAAAATCCAATGGCACATGTTCATGACTTTCTGTCGAAGGAGTCTTTGAGACGTTAACTTCCGGGTCGGCCTACGATAACACGTCATCACTGCACTGTGATAAAGGCTGCTGTGTAGTGTGGAGAGCAGCTTCTGAGCATCGATTGCTTTTGTGCTCTGTACATCCAGGATAAGACTGACGCACAGTGTTTGGACGAGCGCCACACCCACCTTCATCATCGATCCACTTCAGTGTGATGGGCTGCTGCTTGGCAACGCTGCACAGCATCCTGACCTCCTCGCACAACTCCACAAACGTTAACGTGGCTGCCAAGTCGGTGATCAACATGTCCCTGACACACACACACACACACACACACACACACACACACACACACACACACACACACAAAATATCAAGATTGAGTCACTTTGTCTGAGTGGGCCGGAGACCAAGAGGTCCCACAGGGGACTCCAGTGAGTCAACAAAAACAATGAGGACGTATTTCACTCTTGTTGAATTTAGAGTAAACTTCCACTATGATGATTTCATGTTGGAGCCTAAGTTAGCGGTTGATTCTTTTAGGTCAGGGGTGTTCAAACCTTTTTCACTGAGGGCCACAAACAGACAAACATATGAAGGGCTGGGCCCCTCACGAGAGGTGAGGATATTGCCTCATAAGTTAAATTATAAGTTAGCCAAATCAATCAGATGTATGTCAATGATGCTTGATACTTGAATATGCTTGAAGAAAGAAAGCAGCTCTCCATAATGTGTGTAGATGTGGATGGAGCAAAGGACGGAGGAGAATGTAGGCAGGGTGTAAAGCAGAGTTAATGGCACTAGGCATGTCTGTGCCGGCTCAGTCAGTCTCAGCTGTTTACCAGCACAACGTATTTTAATAGGACAACCCAAAGGTCAGCGCCGCACTAGTTCCCTTGACAAAAAAACAATGGGATTTTGACAATACATTTTGGAATATTACAGAAAAAAAGATCTCTGGCAAACAAGTTTAGGATTTCAAGTTTTGTTCAGCAGGATAATCTCCAAATAATATATTATATTCAGCCAATGGCTATAAGCAAACTACATCACGGTCACATGACTAGTCACCACCGCTAAGCTAAAGGTGGCTAATGTCCTGCATGATGGCGTTTACAATTCTTATAGTAGTCTTATTTAGACACTGATTTGCAACCGTAGGTTTCTTTTATACTGGGGACGTTGGGGACATGTCCCCTCCACTTTTGAAAATGGCCATTGTTGTCCCCACCACTTTGCATCAGGATCATTTGTTAAAATGTTTTTGAAAATAGCATGCACAAAGAATATTACACTTTGGTTTATTTGCACAAGGGAACACGTCCAGCCTTAGGACTGTTCTCACTTTCTGGGTGTATCTCTGGTGACCCAAGTGGTGCCGTTCGGACCTGTGACACGTTTCATATTAGTTACATGTAGAATTGAATAGAGAATAGTAAAGCAATTGTTGCCCCCACTTTGCAGCAGCATAGTCACTGCAGTAGTTGTCAAAAAAGTATTGTAAGTAAGCATACGTATATGTATTGTTTTGAAGGAACATAGAAGCTTCAGATTTTCACCAGTTTTACATATTTTATGTAATAGAACAAAATGTGAGCTTATGTTAACCACAGGCCTTATTTCAGGCATCTAACCAAAAACATGTTTAAAAAAACATGACTTTGAGACGAGGGAGCTTGGAAGTGCTAAAATGCTGACTCTTTCCTGTGCCACTGTATGGAGCTACACTTCAGTTCAGCTTGTTAGTCCTAAGAAGTCATACTGTCCATGGAACTGACTTGTGATGAACATGCAGGTTCATGCTCACGTTTCAGTGTTCACTTGCCCAGTGTTTGCACATCCGAGGATTACAGCAGGGGACAGAAATCCCACATGGTTCACATTTCATGTTAAGATCATTCCTGGAAACTACACATGTAACAGCCTGGAGGTGTCGCATGTGTTCCAGGGAGAGGGTTTACAGAAGGGTGTTATCAGGTGGCACGATGGGATGTGCGGAGTTCGGGAGTACTCGTGTATTTTACTTAACCCTCCGGTATCACTGTGGACGTTTTTGTCCATATGGGTCATTTTTCACTTTTCATTTTGCAATAACTTTGGTTATGTTGGTGCAAATGGCCTGATTTTTTGTAACACGGGTATTTTCTCGATCTATTTTGGAATTCCAATTTCAATTTTTCAAATCGGTCTTTAATTCACTGTGTAACAAATCGACTACGCAAATTAGTCATTTGAGACAAAAATATCCACTGCAAAAGACTTTGATACAAATATTATATTAAAAGGTTTTTTTCACAACTTTTTTGGGTTCAATCTTTAAAGCAACTTCCGCCCTAATAGAAAATACCAAAATTGTAATCATTTTCAGGATTTTAACCTTTTAAATGCCATTTTGAATACATGAAACCGCTGGGTTTTTTCATGATGAAAACAGAGAAAATTAGTTATTTTCCAAAAAATACATATCTGGGGACTGGCTCTTTTTTTTATCACAGTCTTGGATATGTCAAAGATTAGCATCAAAATGGATTTTTTTGCATTATTAGTTTTTGCACAAAATCAGATTGAACAAAAAAGTTACAAATTAGTCATTCGGGACAAAAATGTCCACTTCCAAAAACTTTTTGGGGTTAAATCTTTCAATCAACTTCAGTCCTGAAAACACGAATTTGCGTTTTCTATGAAAAACATGCACAAAAAGGCAGTTGTTTTCCATATAATGAATCCTTGTGCTGACTCCTTTCAAGCACAGTGCAGGCAGACCCACACCAGATTCTCCTCCTCAGGGTGCTTCTGCTTCAGAGGATGAGTCCTGCAGCTGAAGTCACGGGCTGCATGAGACCTCTTGTCCCACAGAGAAGCTCCTCTTCATCTTACTGCTTGTTGCGTATCACAGGAATGTAGTGTTGCACGGTGTAGCGATACTTGAAAGGTACCGCGATACCCTGCCGTTAAAAACGGTACGATTCCTCCGTTTCATTAGTATCGGTACTTTAAGAATGACGGGGGAAAGTACTCCCGTGAAAAAGCGCCGTTTTAATAAGAGCCGTGTGTGTTCAGCGCTCTGCTTCCACTCCTTGCACTGCAGCTGTGCCTGCAGTCCCGCCCCTCTCAAGCACGCTCTAAGTCCCTCCCCTCTCTCGTGCACGCGGCCACGCGCTAGCTGCCAGAGCATGTGAGAAAACGAGAAGCATGGCTGCAAGTGGGAGTGCAACTGCCGCTGCGCCTCGGCTTGTTGACAAAAAAGACGCCAGAAGTCTGTTGGCCGTTCAGGTGTTCAGAGCAGAGCTCCCTGTCGGAGCGCAGAGCGTGATGTGAACTTAAAAGTTTTTCTGTCGCAATATTATCGTTGAGCAAACTTAACTAGCAAACTAGCATCACTATCTGCTAACGTTAGCTTTAGCCTTCGTTTTCTATTAGTTTTTTTCATAGGCTATAAACGGCGGTGGTATAAGTATATATCTTGTACTTGAGTAAAAGTAGAAGTACCCAGGTCTTGTACTTGAGTTAAAGTAGAAGTACCAGAATGTAGGAACAATCCTGCAATCAAAATGTTCCTCAAATAAAAGTACAAAAGTATTATCATCAAAATATAGTTAAAGTAACGACAGTAAAAGTAGAAGTGCTCAGGTCTTGTACTAGAAGCACCAGAGTGTAGGAATACTCTGTTACAGTAAAAGTACTGCATTCAAAATGTTCCTCTAGTAAAAGTATTAAAGTAGCGACAGTAAAAGTAGTCATTGTGCAGATTGGTCCATTTCAGAATAATATATATGATATGTTTTATAATGATTGATCATGAAAGTGTTCTCAAAGCTGGTAAATGTGCAGCTAGTTTGAATGGCTTTGTATACTGCAGGGGTAGCTGGTGGATTTACTCCAGGTGGAACTAAAGTCTGATTTAACACTTGATTATATTTCACATCATTCATCCAGATCTGTGAAGTAACTAAAGGGATTAAATACATGTAGGGGAGGAAAAGTACACCATTATTTCTGAACTGTAGTGGATTAGAAGTACAAAGTAGCAAAAGAAACATTGAAATACTTAAATAAAGTACAAGTATCTCAAAATTGTACCCAAGTAGTACTTGAGTTTATGAATTTAGTTACTTTACACCAGTGGCTATAAAGATAGAAAGACTAAGCCTTGCACAGAGGCATGAAAATACATTTTCAAAATGCTCAACAGTGCTGCCAAAATGTTAAACTCACTGCTACACAATTAAAATAAATGCTTTTATATATATCTATTAGATGTGACTCTTTGGCGTTTCTGTTCTTAGTAACACTGCTGCTTTAGTTGTTCTGACTGCTAAAATCATCTGTTATTCCTAATTTTAAAGCCGATATTCCGCGTTTCCCTTTTTTTAAGAAAAGTATCGAAAAAGAATCTGAATCGCAATTCTTGACTTGGTATCGGTATCGAAACCAAGATGTTGGTATCGTGACAACACTACAGGAATGAAATGACCATCCAGCCAAACTACACACATTTGAAGCTTTGGCTTTGCAGCCAGGTGTTTTTATTTACTTCAAGGAGTATGTATGGCTGTGTATGTCTGTTTGCTAAAGAGACATTATCAAAGGACTTTGAAGTTCCAAACAATTCAAAACATCGAGGTCAAGCTGGGTCAAGATCATACATCTGTTTACCTCAAAGACACATGAAACAGCACAAATGAAAAACAAAACGCCATGAGAGCACACTTACTCCTGTCTCCTTCTCACACACAATCACTCACACACATACAAGGTATAAGGAGTTTGGGAATGAGGGAGTGAGAGAAAAAGAGAGAAAGAAAGAAAGATATGAGGTGAAAACTGCGACTTGCTGTAAACCAAATCTAATGTATATTGTTGTCTCTGTACACACACACATGCGCGCACACTTCTCAGCTGATACCACTCTTCCACATCCATACCAACACACCTACATCATATTAGTTGCATACATGTATTCCAATGGCTCTCAGGGCCCCATTATACGACAGGCAAAGAAACCAAGAAATGACAAGCGTGTAATTCAATGGTCAAATGTCACATCTGGTTTTTACAGTAAAAAGGACACATTTAACTATTTTCCTCCAATACAAAACCCTGACATTACAAAATGCATGATTTTATACCGGTATGGCGGAGAGATCAAAAGATGTGGTTATAATATAATATATGGGAGTGGATGGGAAATGTTTGTCCGCGAGAGGCTAATGTGTGAGTTTTTTGTTTAATCTGATTCTGTGCAAAAACTAATAATCAACCAAAATCAATGTTGTTGCTAATCTTTGACATATCCAAGACTGTGATAAAAAAGAAAGCCGACCCCCCCAACATTCATTATATGGAAAACAACTGCCTTTTTGTGCATGTTTTTCATAGAAAACGCAAATTCGTGTTTTCAAACTGGCAGTTCAAGAGTTAAAATCCTGAACATAATTTAACATTTGGTATTTTTGATCAGGACTGAAGTTGATTGAAAGATTTAACCCCAAAAAGTTTTTAAAAATATTAATCTGTTGTCATTTTAGAGCAGTTTTTGGAAGTGGACATTTTTGTCCCGAATGACTAATTTGTAACTTTCTGATTTTGTGCAAAAACTAATAATGCAAAAAAATAAATGTTGATGCTAATCTTTGACATATCCAAGACTGTTATAAAAAAAAAGAGCCAGTCCCCAGATATGTATTTTTTGGAAAATAACAAATTTTCTCTGTTTTCATCATAAAAAAAAACAGCGGTTTCATGTATTCAAAATGGCATTTAAAAGGTTAAAATCCTGAAAATGATTACATTTTGGTATTTTCTATTAGGGCGGAAGTTGCTTTAAAGATTGAACCCAAAAAAGTAAAAGTTGAAATAGTACCGTGTAAAAATATTTTGTTACAAGTAAAAGTCCTGCATACAAAATCATACTTGAGTAACTAGTAATTTATTTTGTTAAATAAATGTAGTAGAGTAAAAGTACAATATTGGCTTGCAAAATGTAGTGGAATAGAAGTATGAAGTAGCATACAAATAATATACTTTAAGAAAGTACAAATACCGCAAAATCGTACTTAAGTACAGTACTTGAGTAAATGTAGTTCAATACATTACACCACCGGGGATGTGAAGGGTCCAATGTTTGAAAACTGACCCATACCTAGGACTAAACGTGAGCACATCTCAGCCTCTGCTGCTTCACTTAAGCCCCGGCCACACGAGGACGATAACGGTCGTATCTGCTACAGTTCTCTATCATATAGACGGTTCGGCCACACGAGGCCGACACGGAAACGCAGAAAACAATAACAATAACGGGTCCCTAGGTGGGTAGATCTGCAAAGGAAACGCTCTGGGGGGGCAAACGGCTCCGTGTTTACACCTATACGATCATTTCCTGATAACGATGACGCAATAGCCCCGCCTCTCCTGCTCAGCGATCAGATCCTGGGCTCTCAGAGGAGGGGGAGGAAAAGAGAGGCTCCGTTTTGTATTCTTCTTATATGATTATATAGAGTCGTTATTCATTTGTTTTAAAGCTCAATAAATAACAAAGAAGTCCTTTGACCGGCACTTTTCTAATTTTGTCCGGAAGATTTAAACTTTAACGGACATGTTGACCGGCGAAAAAAAATCTAACTGAAACTCTGCCCAGGGCCGTTTCTTCCTATGCAGATGCATAGGGCCCCTGCGGCCACTAGGGGGCCCCCAAGCTGAAAGTTCAGGTTCAGCCTCAATATATTTGGGGAGAATAGAGTGGCGAAGTCCCTCCCATGGGACCTTATTTCGGAACAAGTATGTATTGAAGTCAATGGAGAGAGAAAGATTATCTTTTGATCCCGTTTGAATTGTGCCACGAATTACACATATATGTTTGTCAATTTAAAAGATCATTTTAGATGTGCGTGACTTCGCCACCCTATTAAAATTAGCCGTCTTTATTTGTACAGCCAAGCCCCCTCCTGTGTTCCGTGAAGCATTATATGCTTAAAAATCAAATGTAGGATATAAACTAGCGCTGTCAGTCGATTAAAAATATTTAATCGCGATTAATCGCATGATTGTCCATAGTTAATCGCGATTAATCGCACATTTTGTATCTGTTCTAAATGTACCTTAGAGGGATATTTTAAGTTTTTAATACTCTTATATAAATATTCTCATGACTATTAAACATAACAACCTCTGAACATTAAAAATATCCGCCTCAATTCAACCTGGAACCTCTCTCATTCAATACAGTGTGTGTGTGTGTGTGTGTGTGTGTGTGTGTGTGTGTGTGTGTGTGTGTGTGTGTGTGTGTGTGTGTGTGTGTGTGTGTGTGTGTGTGTGTGTGTGTGTGTGTGTGTGTGTGTGTGTGTGTGTGTGTGTGTGTGTGTGTGTGTGTGTGTGTGTGTGTGTGTGTGTGTGTGTGTGTGTGTGTGTGTGTGTATGGAGAGACACTGTGATGGATCGTTGGAGCTATGTGCAACTCAAGGCATATGCTCGAACGGGAGCTGCCTGGACGCTGCAATCATGAGTGTGCTGACTTCTCCTCCAATGTCCCGCTGTCTGCTTCCTGCATCAAGTCAAGTGCTCGGCGCAGTTGTGGCGAAATGTCGCTTCTCTGTTTTCATTTAAACAGCTCCTTATATCCGTTAGCGCAGCTAGCTAGCACCAGATGCTAACAACAACAATACACGTAAGGTGTGCACGTTCTCTCTCTCTCTCGCTCGCTCGCTCGTGCCACACAAACACACACCCTCCCGGTCCTCCCGATGGCCAGTCGGTGCCTGCCGGTGAGCGTGGAAGTGTGGTCTGCCACAAGCGGGCAGCAGGAGCGGGGCTGTCAGCAGCATCAGCTTGTAGATGGTATTTTAAACTCGATGCGCTCTGAAACTACGGGGCGGCCGAGGAAAAAAAATACACATGCGTTAATCGCGTTCAAATAATTAGTGGCGTTAATTTTTTTCCGCATTAACGCGTTAACTTGACAGCCCTAATATAAACACAACTAAACTGCAATGATAGCTAAGCTCTGGCTTGTGTTTTTGGGGATCAATAAAGTCCAAATCATCGTTGGGCTGTCACATGGTTGAGAAAATGCTGCATCTCTTGCATTTATTGACATAGAGGCAGGGCCGTCGCTGGCCAACATGAGGCCCCACGCAAAGTTATACGATGAGGCCCTCCGTTTCGCGAGTGTCGACGGGGGGGGGGGGGGGGCGTGCCGCATAAGCTCATAGGTGTGCCGCATTTACTGCTCAGTTGAGGCCCCCTCCGCAAGGTGAGGCCCCCTCCGCAAGGTGAGGCCCCCTCCGCAAGGTGAGGCCCCCTCCGCAAGTCTGCATGATCGGCCTGTAGGGGGGGACGGCCCTGCATAGCAGAGCCTTAATGTTTACCTTTTTAAATATAATTTGTTGTAAGTTTCAATTGCTTGGTTTTCGTGAAATTAGCCTGTTTTCCTCTTAAAGTGTAACAGATTGATGCATCTCCACAGATCATCTTAAAGCAGGGGTGCCCAAGTCGGGAGATTCCCAGTCGATCGCGAGATGTGTCTAAAAATAGAACAACAATATTCTGTTTTATCGTTATTGTCCTATAACATAATCTTCCTGTGCCAGAATAATGCACTTGAACGCATCAAAGCTTTGCGTTTGGCGTGACCCCATGTGTCGGGGCGTGGCTGGTGGGCAGCACTAGTTAGCTGACGTTGTCCGTGTCAACAGGAGTAACAGTCCGCACACACACAAGACCGCAATTATGGCAGAAGCAAAAAAGCCCAAAATATATACTTTTCACTCCGAGTGGGAGGATGATTATTTGTTGCCTTGCTGGAAATATCATTTACATACACTATGCCCTCATTAGAATACTGAGGCTGTAAAGCAGACAGTTGGGACACACATTGGTCAAAACTGATGAACATAAAAGATTCGTTTACCATCTTGTTTTGAATGTTAAAGTGAAACAGAAAGCACAAAGTGCATTTCTCAACTGGCCTTTAAAAACCCTTCTCAGTGGACGACTATTTTAAATAAGGGTGTGCATGTTCAGTCTCAACAGCCACCCTCACTGCTCTGCTGATGTGGGACCTGCAGGACATATTCACAGAGCATATTATTTCTATACATATAGTGTAATATCCAGCTTCCTCAATATACCTGCTATATATAGTGTGTGTGTGTGTGTGTGTGTGTGTGTGTGTGTGTGTGTGTGTGTGTGTGTGTGTGTGTGTGTGTGTGTGTGTGTGTGTGTGTGTGTGTGTGTGTGTGTGTGTGTGTGTGTGTGTGTGTGTGTGTGTGTGTGTGTGTGTGTGGTGTGTGTGGTGTGTGTGTGTGTGTGTGTGTGTGTGTGTGTGTGTGTGTGTGTGTGTGTGTGTGTGTGTGTGTGTGTGTGTGTGTGTGTGTGTGTGTGTGTGTGTGTGTGTGTGTGTGTGTGTGTGTGTGTGTTAGACTCTGACAAGGTGAAGCAGAGACAGCTTGCTTCCCAGCAGGCATTGCTCCAAACAGTCTAAACCCACACATGTCAATGTGGAATGATGTCAAACACACTCACGGTTGATGATATTGTATACTAACTTTGACATTAGATCTGATATTTATCATATTACTCCGTGACATTATATCAATACCACAATAACCTTAATGATTCTTCTGCCACATTGTGATATAATCAGATGATATAATGTGTAATAAAGGGTCTTTCCGGTGCCCATGGAAAGCCCTCTGTAATCGGCTCTGGAACTACGGCTGACCCTTGCACTATTTGCTCTTAACGCTCGAGAGTCCTGAGCACACTGAGGGATTGTAGAGCAGGAGAGCTCCCTGACAACATGTTGATCCCTTCCTCTTCAAGACATGTCTGTCACCTCTAGCTCAATACTGTACAACAGATCCATGGCAACCCACACAGTTTAAACAACATATAGTGTTTTAATGTTAACCTTATTCTGGGAAGGTCCATACACTGAATGGTAACTAAGGAACAGAATGTGTGGCCAAAGACGTGTATATGTATGCAATAAACCAAACTCCAACAGTGAGAGGGTGCACTGCTCTGATAAAGGCTTCAGCAGTTTGTGAGGACATCTCAGATATGATTATCAAGACGTATTTACTTCTTTAAATATGTAAGTCAGTATGAAATGTAAAGCTCAATGCTGGATTTACATTTCCGTGTTAAAATATTTAAGATTAACATCACCTGTGTCTACATGTTGTTTCATTTGTATTGTAAACTTACATTATCCCACATTTTTAGAGCAATTTTCAACTATTTCAACCGAAATAAATATGTATTATCAGCGTTTCCTCTCGTCTCCTGTAATGATATTGTGTCCCAGGGTTTCCTTTATTTACTTTTATCCAGATTTTAGGTACAATATTAAGTGCAGATAACAACTCCCATAATCCCACACAACAGTGATCTTTAGTTCTTGTTACAGCTGTGTTACCCCAATTGGCAGAACATATAATGTTATGTGTTATGTGTGTAGTATTTACCCTTGACCGGCTAAATGCAACTAATTATTATTGTATTGATAGATGTCAAATTCATTGGATCTGAAGATCGAAATAATAATTGTTTTTGATATAAGTACACTATAAATCTGCCTACTACTGAAGGCAGCTTCTGTCCAAAGCAGGCATACATATATATCCTGTCCATAAGTGGATTTGTAATCTTAATATGTGTTTACTAACCACTGAAATGTGTCCAACCACACAGTATCAACAGTAATGTCTTATCCGATGTATAATTGTGATCACCTTATCTTAAAACAGATCAAAATGTATTTTATCACAGCAATAAAGTTTTTGTATGGCTTATTGTGTTAAGACAATATTTGACATTTGAGAAGATTGAATCCTTTTGTCATAAAACATAACACGGTTCTGTAGAAAAGCATCGTATGTATCTAAGCTTACTCTGAACATATGCTGTTGTGTCGTCTGCTCAGTATATGGAACTAGAGTCCTGAAAAATAGTCTGATATTAATGTTAAAAAGGTCTAGGATCTACATATCACATTATTAAGGAGGGTTGTACTTCCAAATATTAAAACACGGACATGATCAGCCTGATATTAATTGGACCAAATGACCCACACTCTGCTCTAAAAGAAGTGCATGTGAGGGTATGACCGCGCTGCGTTTGGAGTCAGTAGACTGAGAGGCAGCGACATGTCAGCCATAAGGAGATCTGTCCTGTAAACACTGCATCTCCAACAGAAGTGAATGTTCTGTCCATCAGTGACCTTAAAACTACCATATGAGCATTCTTTCTTTGTGCCGTCTGAAAACCCTTCAGTCCCCCAGTCTGAAACAACAGAACACGACTTATCCCAATGTTATTTTGAGTTATGAGCTCCTTAAGGCATGCTCACTGGATTAATAAACAATAGAACAAGTTGTCTTTGCACCCTTAGGGCTTGAATATATTACCACTGCTGAGCTCTTAATCATTAGATGGCAGTGTGTGATGCCAGGCTCAGCACACTGTGGACTCTGTTCCTTCACCACAGATCCAGAAGGCCTTCCACATCATTACTCCACCATGTTAACTGTTAACAGCAGGATTTCCAAAAACGACCGGCTTCACTTTTCTGCAAGGGTGTAGCATAAGGCTGAACGATTAATCGATTTTAAATCGAAATCGCGATTTGAAATGATGTGATTATCAAATTGCAAAGCCTGCGATTTTTTTTTTAACTTTTTTTTTTTTTTTTTCCTTCTTGTGTGTCAGTCATCCACACCAATCAGAAGTGCTGTGCTCCACATGTACCAGCCATTGTTAACCAATCAGAAGTGGCCCATGATATAAGGTGATAGACAGATTGATCCAATCACCTGCCAAGTGCTTTTGAAAGTGCCTGCCCTTTCCAAATGGCTTTAGATGCTTTGGTGAAACAAAGCATCTGGGTCAGGTTAGTAATGCTCCGTCACATGTTTCTATTACAGGGTGAGTCTTAAACTGAAGCTTGACTTTAAAGCAACCCAACGGAAGTTTCATGTAAGTGTAGTTCTTTCACTCGTATCTCTGGGTGCTAGAGACGGGAGCACGTTGATACGACCTTCCTAGCCGGAGATATGGCCGCATTTTACAATAAACTTCCGTTGGGTCGCTTAAAAACAAATATCGCAAATCGAATCGCAATATCTGTCAGAAAAATCGCAATTATATTATTTCCCCAAATCGTGCAGCCCTAGCACGGGCCAATAACAACCAAGGGACTTCAATCACAGGGAATTAGACATATTATTTGTCAATGTTTTACATTGTGAGATATGAGTATGCTTAGTGTATTCCTGCACTTAGTGGCATGTTGAAGTCTACAGTGATTGGTTACTCAGTCGTTCTGCAGGAAGTTATTGATCAGATCTATATTTGATGAATCTTTTAACTTGTTTTTCATGACGCAAAGTGTGGTAACTACAGCACTAATTAAAGCTTATACTGGATTGTCACAGATATAACTTCAACTCAGCAGATAAATAAGAAATCTAAAAATAATGTTGTTGATATTATTTGGAAACAGTGTCCCAACCACACTTTATCTTCCAGAGAACAATGACAAGTTGATGTTAAAAAGAATACATTTGGCTAATTTTCAGGTTTGTATTTGTATTTTGTGCAGGCTTTTCAAAAGATACTTCACTGTTCTAATACTGTTAGTACTGCCAGCACCTCTGTTCACCCTCAGTCTGCTCTGATTGGTTAGCTGGCCGGCTCTGTTGTGATTGGCCTACCGCTTAGAGGTGTATATCAAGTCCATGTTTTGGAGCACTAGACAATAGAAACGCGTTAAGTGTTAAATAGTGATGTCACTGTGTTACCGAAGTAAACAATACATCTTTCAATTCATTTTGGTCAAAACATTTTGACAGGCATACCGTAAATAACATTTGGTGGCATTATTACATCTCTGTCAGTTAAGAGCTGTTTCAGTTGTCACCAGGGCAACCGTGAGCATGTGGAACACTTGGCATGGAGCATTACAGATAGTGGAGCTGTGGGCACTCCTTCAAGGACAAAGGTAACACTTCTAAATGAGCTCAGATAAGTGTGAGGTTATAAAGGATTTGGTCAATAAAATATTAATTTATACATTTCAAATTCAATAAAGCAGTGACATGTCATTAATCATGATATGGCCCAGATCAACAACCTTATAAGCACACAGCTTAAGAAACAAGACGACACAGCACATAACCACATCAACACATCTGCTCATGCTACTTCCAGTAAAACAATATTGTTGTCATTCCAGAATTGGAAGACATTGTCTGTCCCACTAATGACATTTCAAACATTCCATGCCCAAAAGGCTCAAACACGCACTTGTTGTGTTAAATATGCATGTCCATTTTACAAAATGTAAATACAGTTGCATGTCAAATGAACATTTCAAATAGGCTTTATATTGACTTGTTTTGCAATGGTATGTATGTATTGTGTGGATATATGTCTAATGATAATCAAAGGAATGTGTTCACTCATAAACATTAAATAACAGTCACTTTCCACTGAAGGTGTGTCCCTCAAGATGCAACAATTAACCCTTGTTCTTAACAATTAACTAAACACAACTTGGGTTGGATCAAGAGGTTAATGGAACTGTTTTCACTAGATTTCTATTCTATTTCAAAGTTCTAGCCCACCATCAAGTGCCATTGGAAAGCAACAAATACAACATCTAATAAACAAATATGTACCATTGATGCTTGAGCTGGCTGTTTTTCTCAAATAGATAACAGGAAACTAGAAAATAAAGCAGGTGTGTCCAAACTACGGCCCGGGGGCCAACTGCGGCCCATTGTCCACTCTGAACAGGCCCTCAGCAAATTCTAAAAGTATAATGGAAAATGGCCACACCTGAAACTTTTACTTTTCTTATATTGTACTTCTTAAATATATATATATATATATATATATATATATATGTAAACAGATATTACACGGTATAATGAATGTGTCGGTCAATTAAAGTTGATAATACTTTCCAACACATTTGAATAATAATAAATCACTTGTTTATATAACCAGCTTGAAATATACCCTTCATATTCCTCTTATTATAAGCAACCTGAGGCTCCTGTTGTAAGGGATCAGCTGCCAACACTTTGTTTAACAGAATAAATGAAACTCTCTGGAGCCCTTCGTATGTTTTTCGAGTGGCCCTCAGTGAAAAAAAAGTTTGGACACCTCTGAAAATAAAGGGTTTATTATTCAAAAGCTTGAGGTCTAAATGTCCTACAATTCCGATATGACTCAATTACTTTCATTCTAATTGTTCTGACTATGCCTACAGGTGAGTGGCAGTGCAGAGAGCAGTCACTGGCTGACCCTACCTCACTGTACTCCCCCTCCCAGCCACAGACACACACACAAACAGGTGTTCCCCTCTCACGTATCTAGCATTGTAACAGGCTACTTACCCACTGTAGTGAGCTTTAATTTTCACAAACTCCGAGTCCAGCTCCATGATGGATCCGTTAGGCGCTAGCATATGCATGTTAAAGTCTGGTGTAACGTTACCTCACAACTAGCCCAACGTTACCCAAACAGGCCCAAACTAGCGGTGTCACTCCGGCAGGTCGGAAGACAAAGGTTCCACTTTACATTACACCGCCGGGAGCAAAGTGTCTGACCTGGAAAGAAAACTTGTCCTGCTTCTAGGAAGTTCTGTTTAGTCAACGATAAGAAGCTTCTCTGGAGGAGGGGTTGTCAATACCGCATTATAACATTGTCATTTCCAGGAGTTGTGTTTCAAAATAAAACGAATATAGCAAAGGTACGGTCTACTGGGATAAAGGATGAAAGTAGAGCTTTTATTCTGAAGGTGAAACCTCACAACTCGTCATCGCGGCCGGATAAACTCTGTCTAGCTTGACACTGTGTTTTATGGCTCACTATGGTTACCTTACCGGAATCCAAATTCACCTGTCCCATTGTTTCTACAAATAATATGAATGTAAAAAATATGCTGGTGGATGGTAACATAGTCCAGAGTGATTATGTATTGAATGTATTGAAGTTAGTCCAATGGTAGACCTATATATGTAGGTAAACTGTCTCTACCCGAGACGAGTGACCTTCTTCATGGAATATTTGATCTCTCTTATTGTAATGTCCTGATCATAATCCAGCGCGAGAAATCGGCGTCTTTTCCATTCACTGAAATAATGTATTGATATTGATATTACGTCAACAAGTGTTGAACACTGTATATAATTTAATGGGGACAACGTTGTGACATGTGCTGTCATAAATGAGAAAAACCACAAAAACAAATCAAACATGTCATGAAGATATTTCATGGATCCAAGGAGGCCTGCTCCCCACTTCAATAATGCAGCTGTTGGGTGCCCTCTGCTGGTGGATTACTAAACAACTTTAGGAGAGATAGGCCGTGTCTCAATTCAGGGGTTGTAAATGAGACGGTCTAGCCTACGGAGCGCTTCGTATTTACGTCACGTGATACGCGCTGGTCGGTTGCGTTGCTCCAGCAGCCTGCTAGCAAATTAGCTGAAAAGGATCCAGAAACTTTACTTTTACATTTTTTGGAGATCACCGTCGGAGATTAAATAAAGAGAACCATGGCCAGGTAAATAAGATGAAGCTGTTCCTTTAGCCCCCAGTAATGTTACATTAGTAAGTTAACAAGTACATTATATATAGCTGATAATTTAATCATATTATTTCATATATTTAAAATAAGTCTTAATTTTTCTGTACTAATAAAACAATATGTTTTTTAAAGGAACAAAAGCATGTTGTATAGATTGATTGTTAACAATATTAGTGTTCTAATCTTAATAGCTGTGATTATAACAGTTTATATTCTCCTTCTTCCCCTGACCGTTTAATGACCTATATATCCTATTATTCCACTGCTTATGTACACATGTTGTAAATAATCTTTAAAACCTCAGTAAATGAAATAAACAATGTGTTTAACAATTACAATTTAATATTGTATTTTCATCTTATCACAAAGTAGAGGTAAGAATATATCCATCCTCTCTCTGCAGCTTCATGTCTTCTATTATTATAACTTTCATCATTGAGACAGAGGAAATCAATCATGTTATTTAACATCACCGGCAGTAACACCAATATCAGCAAAAGTGTGTTTATGGAGTTGTTTATTTGTATTGTATGTGCAGCAAGTATAGAAGCAGCTGTTTGGGGAATCAGACAGACTCAAGCTATAATCGTTAGATATCTATTAAAAGAAAGGACACATACAAAATCAAATTCTGAAACTAAGACACAAGTCTGTAGGACGGCAGTAAGCAGAGGTCTGGGTGGAGGATGCTCCTGATCGCCGTTTTGCTTTCTCCAGCACCTCGGGGGTCCTGCTGGATGGCAGCTCTGTCCTGATGATCCGCTGGGGTTAGGGGTCCTTCTCCAGCACCTCGGGGGTCCAGGTGGATGCAGCTCTGACCTGATGATCCGCTGGGGTTAGGGGTCCTTCTCCAGCACCTCGGGGGTCCAGGTGGATGCAGCTCTATCCTGATGATCTGCTGTGCACCTTCTCCAGCAGATCCATTTCTCCAGAATTGTCCTAATTACAGAGAAAAACAAGAGAAAAAGAAAAAAGTGAATTAATCATATTAAACACAGGGTTGCAAAAGTATTATTGCAAAATGTAGCATTTCAGACAAACAATCCCGAAAGGATCATTTATCAAAAAATGGCGTACGCCAGTTTCTACGCAATGTTTTCGATTTATAAAATACTAACTTGACGGGAAAACATGCGGTCCTCCACGCAAACTCTAACCCATGCGTACGCACAGGGCCGGATTAATACCCGCAGGGGCCCCTGGGCACTGAGCGCTCATGGACCCCCCCCCAACCCAACAAGTAACACCACGCCTACCTGTGTGTGTGTGTGTGTGTGTGTGTGTGTGTGTGTGTGTGTGTGTGTGTGTGTGTGTGTGTGTGTGTGTGTGTGTGTGTGTGTGTGTGTGTGTGTGTGTGTGTGTGTGTGTGTGTGTGTGTGTGTGTGTGTGGTGTGTGTGTGTGTGTGTGTGTGTGTGTGTGTGTGTGTGTGTGTGTGTGTGTGTGTGTGTGTGTGTGTGTGTGTGTGTGTGTGTGTGTGTGTGTGTGGTTAACCCCCCCTCCGCCAGACCGCTCTTTAGCCTTTCTAATGATTCTGAAGGTAAACACAGTGAAAGGCGGTGCGTGAAAGGCGGTGCGTGAAAGGCGGTGCGTGAAAGGCGGTGCGTGAAAGGCGGTGCGTGAAAGGCGGTGCGTGAAAGGCGGTGCGCGCTCCTCTTCTCAGAGGCTGAGTTAACCCTCCCGCTGCCTCCTGGTGCTGCAGAGATTTCATGAAGTGAAGGAGGTTTTCCTTCTATAAAACAGCTGCGGGCAGCAGATACTGTGAGAGTCACAGACATGAATACATAGATCAAGGCAGACTGGTGCACACACTCTCCTGTTTTGCCAATCCGGTGCTTAAACAAATATAGCTCTATACACCCCAGGCCGAAATGTCCTTAAAATGAAGTCCGAGTTCGACATTTTAATTAATGTCCTGCCGATACTGGCAGGACAGAAGGCGACACGCCCTTTCTAAGCCATGTCCTCACATCCCAAGCTGCATCCCCAAAAAGTGTATTATGTTGTTACATCAGGGTTCAGGTGGAGTGGCTGTACGGCTGTACCCGTAGGATAGAAAAGGGGGGAAGTGACGTCCTAGAGGAGGTGAGGTCCACCACCTGCCCACACCCCCTGTTAAATTGTCTCACCCACATTGAGGATGCTTCCTACGCCCATGTTTTATTCCATGTGTCAAGTCAGGCAAATTGGGTCAAAATGTTATTGCATCAATGATCTGTTAACAATAAAATCACTAAATATATGCCGTAACTATTTTGCTCTAGGCAACTCAAGGGCTCAGGTAATGTGATTACTATATGCATAATTGTCCAAAATAACATAAAATGCATAGGGTTTTTTGTTAAGTGACATACTTTCGTCGCCGGCCGGCCGATACATGCCGCACATTAAGTGGGCCTGTCTGTCAATTAATCCCCGGGCCACTTTTTCCCCCCAGTCCGCCCCTGGGGGCAGTGATATCATAAACCTGTTAATGTACGCATTCAAACACTTTTTCTTTTACCAGCTGTATTCACCTTGCAGAGTATGTGGCTTTGATCCTGGATAAAGTGTTTAAGTCATGGATGTTTAAAGTTTAACTTCTTCATATGTCTAATATTATAGTTGACTTTTCATTCAGGAAGTATGACGCTGCGCTGTCAGTACGCTTCTCCATGTTTGTGATTGGTCGAATGCTCCAAATACCACCCCTTTCATGTGAACGCGCACCAAACTAGATAGGGCACGGCTGGCTTGAGCGATCCACTTGATAACCCGCGTCGTAGTACAGTTTAGCGAGAGCGCGTATGTTTTGGATTAGGCCAACCGGCTAACTCAAACATATCCAGGTTAGGTTGAACCAGCTTCGTAGTACAGGCCTCTGAACAAGTGTGAACCTCAGGTTTGATATAGACCAGCCTATAATGATAAGTAGGCTATGTGATTGTCAAACAATGTGAACATTCTAAGCCAGGGGTCACCAACCTTTTTTAGGATGAGAGCTACTTTCAAAAAGTCGTGAGCTACTTTCACTTCTCTTTTTTTTGTTTTTTGCAGTGTATATATTTAGCACATTTTAACGGACCTCACCTCCTCTAGGGGGGTCCGGGGGCATACACCCCCGGGAAGATTTGTTTTTAAATGTTGAAGTGAAATGCATCAATCTGGTGCACTTTGAGAGTAAAATGAATTCATGGATATAGCTCTCAACACTCAATCCAATCATCTTTAGAATATGATCACAACCAATAACAAATCATTTAAACTTGTTTATTCTTATCTTATGTTACCTATAGTTATATAAGTAATATCTAGTCTCATGAAAGGCTAGCTTGGATTAATATAGCGCCTTTCATGAGACCCAAGGTCGCTTTACAAAGAAGAACAGGGGCAAAACAAACATAACAAAAACAAAAGGCAGTCAGACAACCAGTCAGACAGACAAAACAACAAATAGATTAGGGGCCAAATGCCTTAGTAAACAGATGGGTCTTGAGGGCGTCAAGCGTGGGGATGTTGCGGATCTCCGCAGGGAGAGCGTTCCATATGATCACAACCAATAACAACTCGTTTAAACTTTTTTATTCTTATCTTATGTTACATAGTTAGCATTCTTTCTTTCTATTTATGGATATTTTACTAATCTTATGGCACAAGCGGCAAACTCTGGGGAAGAGCCGGGACGCCAATACGGAAGTGCCACACACTGCAGTTCATCTAGTGGCCAGTAGGAGCAGTCTGCAGAAGGGAGCAATTTCCATTGACCCCCATGTTAAAATGCCCAACTTTACAGCAGAAATAAACATGTTTACATCGTGGTTCAAAAAAACATATTCTCTGTATAGTTAGATTCCCCCTTCATGACTACTGTGTGGGGAGTGAATTTTTTCTCAACTCATCTGTTTAATTAATATTAAGCCTTAAATGTATGCATATATTAGGGCGTGGTCACATTGAGTGACAGCTCTGTCAAGTGACTGCTGCTGCTAGCTTCTTGTCTCTCTGCTAGCTCCTCCGTGAAGCTAGCTACAGGGACTCTGCCTGATCAGTTAATCCAGGGCAGTGTTTTTCAAAGTGGGGGCCGCCAGGGGGCACCAGGGGGGTCACGCAAAGTTTCAGGGAAACGGGATTTTTTTTAGATGTTATTAATAACTGCATATCTATCAATCTATGTGTCCTTTGATGCCAATCTTTTAATATTTTTTGTTTTTGAATCACACGACCGCCCTTCAAGCCAATCAGAATCGAGCTGCCGCTACTGAGAGTGAAACCGAGTATCTGCCCAGCTTTTGGAGCAAGTGAGAGCTAGTGAATATTTCGCTCTGCAGCTGGATGAGAGCACGGATGTAGCAAATGTCGCAGAATTGCTAGCATACATCAGACTTATTTCAGAAGACAACTTTGTTGAGAAAATATTATTTTGCAAAGCACTGGAAGGTAGGACCACATGAAGAGACATTTTTCAAGTTTTAGATGAGTACATCATCTCAAATGGACTTGACTGGTCTTGTTGTGTGGGTGTGTGTTCAGATGGGGCAGTGGGGCTATGACAGGCAAAAAAAGCGGAGTGACAGCTTTGATCAGGCAGAAGGCCCCAAATGTAGTGGCAACGCACGGCATGTTCCATCGGGAGGCACTTGTACACATCATTTAAAAAAAAATTGCAACAGGGGGGTCCCCGCCAGAGGATAATGCTATATGGGGTCCTTGGCATGGCAAAGTTTGGGAACCCCTGATCCAGGGAACACAACTTGAAGCCGGCCATGGTTGTTTGTTCTTCATGCTTATATATCGGACAATAGTGACTCGCTCTGCGGTTGAAACAGACGGTGCATGAATGCGGTTTTTGCGGTAAGTGAAATTCGAGTACTTATTGATGTGTTTATGATTTGAATCAGCTACGTAATGAATGTTAAGGCTTGGGTTAGCGTGTAAGCGAGTGGTAGTTACATCGGTGCTAACGATGCTAATCGTAGTCTCCAAGTTAAAACCATAGACTGTAGATATAAAGTGGGATAATACTGTAGAACAAACAGCTTCTGTTTGAGGTTGATAAAATAAGGTCATCCTTGTAACTTAGAGAGATATTTTATTATGTAGGTAGGAACTGTATGCATTGCTAAGGTTCATTTAAATTGGCTATGCTCAAGTATGCAGACAAGCTCATGTCGAAGTAGTGTATGTGAAATCAACCTCACAATAAGATGTGTGAATATTACAAATAATAATGTCATATTTCAAGATGATTAGGTTAGATATTACAATATGGTTGGTTGAGCTGGAGTTCATTATTGAGCTTACACGTTAACGTCACATTCATCTGAAGAACGAACTCAAACCTTGTTGTTTTTATTAATTGCATTACCAAATGGGTATCAAATAAACAGTAAGCATTGGTAACACAACTTCCAAAGTTACAGTAAAATAAAAAGGACCCTGACTCGGACAATACACAATCCATGTTCAACAGAAGAGAATCAGTTATATTGTTTGTACACATGGTACTTTACATATATATATATATATCTGTTTGTTTAAGGTGTCCAGGTGATGCAGACAGGCTGGACCAGAGAGTGAGAGACAGAACTGGACTCCTCACAGCAGTGAACTTCAGCACAGGTACAAAGACTCTATTTTTCATACTGTACAAAGAATCAAGAAAGATATTGGTTTAAATAAATGAAGTATTGACTTGAATACACTGATATACATTCCATTAAACAATACTAAAAAAAAATGTCCATGCAAAAGGTTACATTTAGATGTTAACAAGCAATATTATTGTGTGAAAATGAGACCTTGTGTCTAAATGATATCTACACCTGTATAAATAAAGGCTAAAGAAATATGGTTTTGTCAGCTTTCTAATTTAATGTATTGAAGGCAAATATATTTAACACATAGTGAGAACTGCTACTATTTATCTCTCAATATTGTCTGTAAAAACGTGGTAAAAGTTATTCTTTCAGAGAGACAACAGAGCAAGCTTCTACAGTTGCACTACGTTTTGTAACAGTTCAATATTATTTTGATAATAACATATATTTCAATGTTGATGAACGTCATACTCCATCCATCCATCTTCTCCCGCTTATCCGTGGTCGGGTCGCGGGGGTAGCAGTTCCAGCAGAGAGCCCCAAACTTTCTTTTCCCTGGCGACATCAACCAGCTCTGACTGGGGGATCCCAAGGCGCTCCCAGGCCAGCGAAGAGATATAATCCCTCCACCTGGTCCTAGGTCTACCCCTTGGTCTCTTCCCAGCTGGACGTGCCTGGAACACCTCCCTAGGGAGGCGCCCAGGTGGCATCCTAACTAGGTGCCCGAACCACCTCAACTGGCTTCTTTCGACGCGAAGGAGGAGCGGCTCAACTCCGAGTCCCTCCCTGATGACCGAACTTCTCACCTTATCTCTAAGGGAGACACCAGCCACCCGGCGGAGGAAACCCATCTCGGCCGCTTGTATCCGCGATCTCGTTCTTTCGGTCATGACCCATCCTTCATGACCATAGGTGAGGGTAGGAACGAAAATGGCCCGGTAGACAGAGAGCTTTGCCTTCTGACTCAGCTCCCTTTTCGTCACAACGGTGCGGTAAAGCGACTGCAATACCGCTCCCGCTGCTCCGATTCTCCGGCCCATCTCACGCTCCATTGTTCCCTCACTCGAGAACAAGACCCCGAGATACTTGAACTCCTTCACTTGGGGTAAGGACTCATTCCCTACTTGGAGTGGACAGTCCATCGGTTTCCTGCTGAGAACCATGGCCTCAGATTTGGAGGTGCTGATCCTCATCCCAGCCGCTTCACACTCGGTTGCGAACCGATCCAGTGAGTGCTGAAGGTCGCAGACCGATGAAGCCATCAGAACCACATCATCTGCAAAAAGCAGTGGTGCAATCCTTACTCCACCGAACTGCAGACCCCCCCCCCCACGACTACGCCTCGAAATCCGATCCATGTATATTACAAACAGGATTGGTGACAAAGCGCAGCCCTGGCGGAGGCCAACCCTCACCGGAAATGGGTCCGACTTACTGCCGAGGACCCGGACACAGCTCTCGCTTTGGGAGTACAGAGATTGGATGGCCCTGAGTAGAGACCCCCTCACCCCATACTCCCGCAGCACCTCCCACAGTAACTCCCTGGGAACCCGGTCATACGCCTTCTCCAAGTCTACAAAACACATGTAGACCGGATAAGCGTACTCCCAGGCCCCCTCCAGGATCCTTGCGAGAGTAAAAAGCTGATCCGTCGTTCCACGACCAGGACGGAATCCGCATTGTTCCTCCTCAATCTGAGGTTCGACAATCGGCCTGACCCTCCTTTCAAGTACCTTGGAGTAAACTTTCCCGGGGAGGCTGAGTAGTGTGATGCCTCTGTAATTGGCACACACCCTCTGATCCCCCTTTTTGAAAAGGGGGACCACCACCCCGGTCTGCCACTCCTTCGGCACTGTTTCCGACTTCCACGCAACGTTGATGAGACGTGTCAACCATGACAGTCCCTCAACACCCAGAGCCTTCAGCATTTCCGGGCGGATCTCATCCACCCCCGGGGCTTTGCCACTGTGGAGTTGTTTAACGACCTCAGTGACCTCCCACCGGGAGATTGGTGTTGATCCCCCGTCATACTCCAGCTCTGCCTCTAACATAGAGGGCGGAGTTGTCGGGTTCAGGAGTTCCTCAAAGTGTTCCTTCCAACGCCCCAACACTCCATCAGTTGAGGTCAACAACGTCCCATCCTTACTGTACACAGCTTGGATGGTTCCCTGCTTCCCCCTCCTGAGGTGTCGGACAGTTTTCCAGAACAACTTTGGTGCCGCCCGAAAGTCCTTCTCCATGTCTTCTCCGAACTTCTCCCACACCCGCTGCTTTGCCTCGGCCACGGATGAGGCTGCTGCCCTTCGGGCCTGTCGGTACCTTGCAACTGCCTCAGGAGTCCCCCGGGATAACAAATCCCTGAAGGCCTCCTTCTTCAGTCGGACGGCTTCCCTGACCACCGGTGTCCACCAGGAGGTTCGAGGGTTACCGCCCCTTGAGGCACCTAGGACCTTGAGACCACAGCTCCCCACCGCGGCTTCGGCAATAGAGGCTTTGAACACCGACCACTCTGGTTCAATGTCCCCAACCTCCACAGGAATGCCCGAAAAGCTCCGCCGGAGGTGTGAGTTGAAGGCCTCCTGAACTTGGGCCTCCTCCAGACGTTCCCAGTTCACCCGAACTACACGTTTGGGCTTACCAGGTCTATCCAGAGGCTTCCCCCGCCACTCGACCCAACTCACCACCAGATGGTGATCAGTTGACAACTCCGCCCCTCTCTTTACCCGAGTGTCCAAAACATACGGCCTCAGGTCCGATGATACGATAACGAAATCGATCATGGACCTTCTGCCTAGGGTGCTCTGGTACCACGTACACTTATGAGCATCCTTATGTTCGAACATGGTGTTTGTTATGGCCAATCCATGACTAGCACAGAAGTCCAGTAACAAACCACCACTCCGGTTCAGATCAGGGGGGCCGTTCCTCCCAATCACGCCCCTCCAAGTGTCTCCATCATTGCCCACATGTGCGTTGAAGTCTCCCAGCAAGACTAAGGAGTCCCCTTCAGGAGCCCCATACAGGACTCTTTCCAGGGTCTCCAAGAAGGCCGAATACTCTGAACTGCTGTTGGGTGCATAAGCACACACAACAGTCAGAGTTTTCCCCCCCCATAACCCGCAGGCGTAGGGAGGCGACCCTCTCGTCCACTGGGGTAAACTCCAACAACGAAGCACCTAACCGGGGACTTGTGAGTATCCCCACACCCGCCCGGCGCCTCACACCTTGAGCAACTCCGGAGAAGAATAGAGTCCAACCCCTATCCAGAAGTAAGGTTCCAGAGCCGACGCTGTGCGTAGAGGTGAGCCCAACCAGATCCAACTGGTACCGCTCCACCTCCCGCACAAGCTCCGGCTCCTTCCCCCCCAGAGAGGTGACGTTCCACGTCCCCAAAGCCAGCTTCTGCCGCCCGGGTCTGGTCCGTCGAGACCCTCCGCTTTCACTGCCACCCTTCTGGCAGCGCACCCGACCCCATCGATGTTTCCCGTAGGTGGTGGGCCCGCGGGACGGAGAAGCGGAGGTGTTGCCCACGTTGCCTTTTCGGGCTGGGCCCGGCCGGGCTCCGTGGCAAGCCCGGCCACCAGACGCTCGCCGACGAGTCCTCCTTCTGGGCCTGGCTCCAGAAGGGGACCCCGGGCTTCCTCCGGGCCGGGTATCCTCACTTCTTGTTGTTTCTTTCATGAGGTCTTTTGAACCAATCTTAGTCTGGCCCCTTGCCTGAGACCAATTTGCCATGGGAGACCCTACCAGGAACACAAGGTTCCAGACAACACAGCCCCCAGGTTCATCAGGGCACACAAACCTCTCTACCACGGTAAGGTGCTGGTTCTTCAGAGAGAACGTCATACTGTTCATTCATAATCTGATTGTCTTTATAGCTCACTGTTGAAATAAAAAAAAATCATTACAATTACAAAATAATTATATCTACAGCCCCTAAACACACAAACACACCTCTTTCATAAATAACACACTTGTTCTGCAATAATATGTTTTATGTTTCCTGTCATTTTTGTAGGAAAGGACATGCCTGAAAGACACGACTCATTTTCTCCTTCTCTGAGGGTCAAGAAGAACATCCAAGAGGAACATTAAAAGCTGATGTTATGAGATGATAAGACCAGTACAGGACATTCACTAAGAAACTACTTTTTTGTGAAAACACAGTCAGCTGATGGGATGCATCTATTTCCACATCTACACTCCATCAGCTGATTATTTCTATTTGCCTCACTTTATGAGCTTCACATCACTTGTGCCTTGTACCGCAGAGTTTGCAACGTCACAAATAAATGGGGCCAATCTTCAGTCAGATGTGAATGTGGAATCTAACATTTTCAGTAAGAATAATGGACAAAAAGAGTGCAAATACAAATACAATTTATTGGAAAAGTGAACCAAAACGTAATCAAACATGTTTTAAATAAAAAGCACATATGGACAGAAGGTGTAAACCTATTAAATGTATAAGTAAACACATGTAGTCAAATAAAGTGACAGACTAGGCCTGTGCAGTTGGTATCAGCTTTGCCCAGCATGGGCTCCTCCATCAGGCCTGGTCCTCCTCGCTGAGGAAAGACCCTCAGTCCTCTCCAAACCAACAGACTGGACGTCCATCACACGGAGGTTTCTCCCTGAAGTCTCTGCAGCTCTCTGGACACCACGCTGTCTCAATCCGTCCACACTGAATATGAGAGGGGGAAAATGAAAATAATAAATGCTTTAGACAATAAGAAATATAAAGTTGACTGTTGAGTTGCTCAGTTTTTTTAGATGGTCAATACTATTACTGTATAACTAATATCTCAGGTTAGGAGGCACATTCAAATAAAGATTGGTCTTTAAATACATTTTGTCTTTTGAATTGTTTGTCTAAAGTAAAGGATCTAGAACTGGTACTTAGTTTTAATGATACAGTCTGGTTATTATGCTGTTTGGAGGAGGCCTCACAGGTAAGAGCACTAACTAGCTACCATCACATGTACCTTAGCTTGACTTAAATGTATTAAACGTGTAATTAAGTGATATCAAAATATAAATAACTAATGTCATGCAAACATATTAATATTTGCTTGATTCCAGTGTTGAATTTAGCACAATTGCATACTAAGGGATTTTAAGATTCTGAAGTATTATGCTAAAAACTCAATAACTTAGATTATTATTTATAGTTTTGCTGAATAGTTTCATGTCCGCTTACCTTAGAAACGTAAAATGCGACGGCAGTATGCAGATGGGGAGCATGTTAGCTTAGCTTCAGCTAGCTCTGCAACTTCCAGCTCGGTGGCAGCAGGTCCCACCTCGGCTCCGCCTCTTTGCCCTTACGGCACGTCCACACAGCAACGAATCTTCCACCGCTTCCAACGCTTCTCTGCCCATTGACTTTGAATGGGGATGACGTCACTTTGCCTCGCTTTTCGCCGAACTGCATTGTGGGGGAGCGAAGCGAAGATTTCCAGGATTTCCAGGATTCAAAAGTTGAGCAATATTCAACTTTTGAAGCTCAGCTGGAAGCGTCAGCCAATCAAACACTTTTATGAAAATCTGACAGTAGAAGCGCTAGCCAATCAAACCGCGAGTAAGCAAGGAGAACCAGACCGCAGTTCATTTCTTCATATTCCAAACGAGAAATTACGGTAGCAAATCACCCGGTTCTTTACGACCAGAACTATTAACGGGATACAAACCGGAGGAACCAGGCATGGAGGGAGGTGGCAGAGACAGTGGGTGAAACTGGTAGGTTTTTGCCTGTTTGGGGAGTTTATATATATATATATATTGCTCGCATAAAATCCCCGGGGTTTTTTGCTTTGTATGTCGGGGGCGGGAGATTCATGTGATTGGTTGTTGGTCGCATTGCTCGCAAAAAATCCCCAAGCTGTCAGACACGCCCAGCTCCAAGATTTTCAAGATTTTTGAAAAGCTGCTGTGTGGAAGTACCGTTATTTGGAGCAGGCTGGAACAGGCGGGAGTTGAACTCTGACGTCACTGTTGAGCCGTTAGTGGCCGACTCCGCCTACTAAGGGCTTCTCGGCAACTCTGCAGAATCCTATGGGTGACGTCACGGACCCTACGTCAAAATCACACGGTAAATACATTTTTGAAGCTTGTAAAGGGAAGATTACAGCTCTCCCTCGCCACTCTGCTGTTCCACAGCGCCACTTCCCCTCCCTCCGCTGAAATTATGAATGTAAGGTGTATAGTAATCATAGATAACACGGCAGGGTCCGTTACAGTTTGTTTTCATCTGATTTCAATTAAAAAAAGTCTTGGCTTTCAGAATATTAAACTTGTTTCGGCAAATTCAGATGATAAATTTAGCTTTGAATCTTGTAACGGCATAATTACAAGCGGAGAACGGAGTAACTTGACGTCACAGCAGGCATAACAACAGCCGGTGTTTCTCGTGAGTGTTTTCCCCGGGAAACAAACACAATACACACAAACGCAAAAATACACAAACACACACGTATACACACACACTCGCGAGCTTCCCCCAGACCAGTAATCCAAACGAAAATATCTTCCCTCCATACTATTTTGATCATTTGCTCCGCTAATCAATCAGATCGATGGATTCCAGAGATGACTCCGTAATAGTCAGTGGGCACCACTTAACAGCCAATCAGAATGAGAATATGCTTCACATGTGATTTATTCAAATTGCGAGTGATTGAGTGACAGATGAAGGTTGTTTAGGAGAAAATGTCGGAGAAGAAAAAGTTTGAGAGTGGCGCTCGGAAAAGGAAACCTAACTGATGTCAATTGAGCATGACATTCTTCGTGAGATGGATTTTAAGAATATCATAAAGGCTTTTTCTTCAAAGAAAACCAGACGGAAGCTAAAGAGGTAAGGCAATGCTGCACTATTCATTGATTCCCAGTAGCCTGCAGGTTTAAATGTGCATCGTTTTACATAACTAGGTTTGTGTTAATCCACCGGAGATAATGATCATTCTCATCTACTGATACCTGGCATTGAGGCCATATGTTGCTGGGAGTCCCAGCAGCTTCTACTGAAGCCAGTCCCCAACTCCGGGGACTTCCGGCCGGGGACTTCGGGTGGCAGTATACGCCGTGAAGTGGTTTGCGGCCTGCCAGTAAACCCAAAGCAGAAGAAGAAGAAGTGACGTCAGCGGCTTCATTTGCGTAATCTTCCCTCAGGGAAAAGTACTCTGTGTGAACGCAATTGGTACTTAGTGCCCTGGGGTAATAAGTGCCGGGGCACTAAGGCTGCGGCCCCACGAGGACGAGAACGGCTAAACGCATAGGATTAACGCAAACGCAATCGCAAACGGCTTCCGTCCACATGCAATAATTATCCGGATAGTGTCTGCCCACACGAGACCGCTCCGTTTAGCTCCAACCGCTGGAGAAGCTGCAGTACATATGCAGGAGCCTCTACGTGGCGCTGTAACTTCCTCCACAAAAGCAGCGAAGAAGCATGGTTGTCATGGTTGCCCTTCTGTTTATTCTCCGCGGTGGGGGCCGAGGGAACCGGGCAGAGATTTTCGCCAGTCAGCGTGTATTAAAGTTGAAATCTTCCGGACAAAATGATAAAAGTGCCGGTCAAAGGTCTTCTTTGTTATTTATTGAGCTTTAAAACAAATGAATAACAACTCTATATAATATAATGATAAAATACACGGAGCCTCTCTTTTTCCTCCCTCTCTTCGGACAGCGCCAGTGTCTGTCTCATGCAGCAGCTCATCCAGTAATCAGTGACCCGGCCGACTGTAAAAATAAACATATTTATAACTAGTTTAGTTTGAGAGGTAATTAAAATAGCTAAGGGTGATGATCTGACTTGAAGTGTGTGTTTTGCTGCAGCGGGAGGAGCTGCAGGTGAGCAGAGCTGCGTGTCTCCGTCCTGTCAGATTAGACTTCACTCGCGAGAGAAAGATAAATAATCTGAATTCAGGGTGCAGTTTACTTTGACGTGGGGGTGAGCAGCAGAGGTGGGGAGAGGCGGGGCTATTGCCTCATCATTATTGCTGTAGATGTTGCACAAACAACTGTAGCATGGTCAATAGCGTCCGGAGCATGATAGCAACTCTGCGATCCGCCATTGTTGTTGTTGTTGGTGGCGAAACACTTCAGCACTGGCGCGGGGTAAGCGGAGGTGAGCAGAAGAGGTGGGGAGAGGCGGGGCTATTGCGCAATCACTATCAGTGATCTGAAAATGTCCGTATAGGGCGCACACACGGAGCTGTTTGACCCCCCAGAGAGTGGCGTATGCATTTCTATCCACCTTGGGACCCGTTGTCGTTTCCTCAGTCGTTTAGTGCCATATTCGGTCGTCCTCGTGTGGCCGAACGGTCTATATGACACTAAACAGTAACGCAAACGACCGAATTCGTCCTCGTGGGGCCGCAGCCTAAGTGCCGGCACTAAGTACTGCAAAATACGCGGTGTGAACGCGGCTTTTGATTGAGGTTTTGTTTATGCATATGGCAGATTCTTTTAATTACATTTCCTTTTTTGTTTTGTGTATTTTTTACATTTTGGATTTGCTTGGCGAGCTATTTTTAGAACATGCCCCGCTGGCGACTCACGTTGCCCCTGCGGGCTAAGATGTGCGAGCCTCGCTCTGCTTATTACGGTATAGTTAGGCCTTGGTAGGCCAGGCTCACTTTATGCTGCGTTTCCATTACAGTTTAGTAGCTGGGGCAGTAACTATAGTAACGCAGTGTAGGCGGAGCCGTGACGTCATCTTCAATGCGAAACACAAAACCAACATCAGCCATTAGCTGTTAGCCCTCAGAGCTCACAGCTCCTCATATCTGTTCAGAAACTAGACAGAAGTTAAACAAGTACAAACCACAGACTGTCTGCAGGAGCTCCAACAAGCCGTGTAGGACAGAGAATGAATACACATTGTACGATGCTGTATGAGAAACCAATGTGAGTTTGGAAAATTGAACAGTATAAATCTATTCTAGTAGACCTCAACAATGGAATTATGATCAGTAGAAATGGCCATGACATGGGACCTTTAACACAGGCATCAGAAAAGGACACTTAAATACACTTAAAACAATGTGGTGTAAATGAATGTGGTATACTGTGACTTTAGCCACTAGAGGTAAGCAGTGCACCGTTTGATGATGTTCACTTTCAAATTAAAATACATTTTGAAGCCAATCTTTCACATTTAGTTAGAATTGTTCACTGGTACATAGTAAAGGAAATATAGAAAAGACAAAAAAAGTATGCAAAATATAAAAAAAATTGTGTTAAAACATTGCAATAAAAACAATATCTGGAACATTGTAACAGGGTTAGGGAGGATGAGACATTAAAATCTCTGATATTTGTTTACAATGTAGCGATGAACACGTATGTTACACGAAGCATGTGTTGGAGTATCGTGTTAATCGTGCCACGGGTCACTTAAAATGACTCTAAACAGGTATAGTACAACAGTGTATTCTTTGGTAAGTAGAAAAAGCTTACATCAACAAATGTTGACGAACAAATGTTCAGAAAGGTTTATATGCACAATAAAAAACATAAAGTGCAACGGAAAAAAGAATGTGCATTATCATCAAGTAAACAAAATCCTCCTGGTCATACCATGAACAGCATGCACTGAGAGTACATTGAAGACTGTGGGGTCATGCAGAACCTCGGTGAGAGCAGTGGTAGAACTGTGAGGTAATAACAAGCGTTACTATTTGCCATACAGAGTATAAATAGCTAACAGTATATTGTTAGTTATAAAATACAGATCTAAACTTTGGATTCTAAAGAATGATTCAAGAGTGATTTTACTGAGGACGGTAAAGTTTGAAATAGTTATGTATAGCAGGTAAAGGTAAGATTTCGTAAGTATGAAGTGCAGAAGCAGCACTAATAGAGATCCATATCCTGTGAATAACATGTACCAACACGTGCACACACACACACACACACACACACACACTCACACACACACACACACACACACACATCTCAGGAATGTTTAGAGACAAATCAGATCCTTCATTTGATCTCAGATTCCAAACTACAGCAGTTGGCTTTCGTGAGACACAAATACACTTTAAACTTGACATAACGTTCACTCACCATTTATTTGTAAGGATCAGGCTCATGACCAGTGGCGGCCGGCCCATAGGGGCGCTAGGGGCGCCGCCCCACCTCTTGCCAGATACAAAATAAAAAAAATATTAAATAAAAAAATATATATTTAAAAAATATATATATTTTAATTTTTAATGAACAAGGTAAATATCATACAATTGGTATCACAAAAATGTATAATCTACAATACAATCTCGTTTAAAATTGTGTTACGATGTCTAAAGTTACTGATAAGTCACCTGTTTCCTGCCTGGCCTTGCCCATGGCATTAGTTTATCATTACGGGGCAGAGCCCCCGTGCGAAACAGTAGCAACCAGCACGTTGCAAAAGTCTCAATAGTAAACTGTGCCGCCGAAACATAATTTCAGCCAATCAGTGCCGTCAAATATTTTGGTCACGTGGGCGCTCACGTTGGAGCCCATGTTGCTTACGTGCGTTGACTTGAGTTGTTTTTTAGACTCGTGAGTGACCAAGGTGACGCAGTATTTGGATGAGAATGGTGTGCAGGTGGAGTCGCCGGAACTTCGGTCCGCCCAAGAGCTACTCTCCAATCCTTTTGAAAGGAGAAGTTTGGGAGATAAATTGATACTTAAAGACCTTGGACCGGACCAACCCGATTTGTATATATCACAGCAAGCTCGTGAAAAAGACAAAACGTATCAACAAGGCTTCTCACATGGCTAGCTGGATGCAAACAGGTAAATGCTATCTTTTGTTTCACATGCTTGCTCTTCAAACAGCCGGTGACAGATACGATCTGTTCAGAAACTAGACAAAAGTTAAACAAGTACAAACCACAGACTGTCTGTGTCATGGAGAATACAGTCGCTGCTTTATTTATGTCTGTAGGCCGTTGTTGTGAGTGTGGACAGTCGGAGCATATATAGCGTTAGCTTAGCCAAGCTCCATTCAGGGAACAAGCATTCTAAAAGGTTTTTCGCCTGCCGTCTGTCTGCAGACTTGTCAAAGCATTAATTCATGGTTTTTACTAACTGGTATCAGTGTGTTGTTACTTCGGCATCATTTAGAAACGTGTATTACAATTTAATCACGGTAAAATATGTTCATGTTGTTGTAGTTGTAGCTCCCGAGCCAGCGCGTCTTGTTTGAATGATGCGAGTAAACACAGCTGGCAGCTGCGGTGAAACTCGAGCGACTAGAGCAGGGCTATTCAATTACACATTCAATTGGGCCAGATTTTATAACTACAAAATTCAGCTGGGCCAGACATTCAGCGGCCTGTAAAAAGCGGGTAATGACACATTTTAAACCAACACATATTACTGCGATGAAAAACATGCCATTTGTATTCATTGTTCATCTAACAAAGGCACGTCAAAAAGTGCATAAAAACACAATAAATTAGCATTAATTTAACAGAATCTGAGGCATCTCAAAGTGCATAAAAAAGTGCACAGTTGTAGCATTACATTTGTTCGCTTTAGAAGTAAAATATTCAGATTTTTTTTTTTGACCCAGACACATTACAAAGTGCATTTAAATACAAAAATAACTGTCAAACCCTTCAGTGCACAAACCCATAACAAGGGATAAGGGTAACTAACATGAATGAATACTACACTACACGTCTACTATAGTAAACTAGGTGCTTACTATCACCTCATGTGTGATTTGTCATCGCTGACTTTCTCAATGGGAGAAGTGACATTTTTAGTTTTGAACAAGAGCAGTTATTTTTGGCTCATAGGATGTCAATGCAATCCTAAGACATTGGTGAAGAGTGCTGTCAGTCAGGGAGCAGCGAGTGCTACTTTTGATTGAGTTCATGTGTGAAAAGCTTGACTCACATTTGTATGTTGATCCAAACATACTGAGCACACAGATCGCTACTTTCTGAATGAAGGGAACTGCTGTTTTTTGACGTCACTCCAACACTTCGCTGGCCCGTTAGTGCGCTGCGCTTGGGGCATCCGGTTACGGATGAATGCATGTCAATAAGTTTCAGTGTACATTTCCCCTCGTCGATGGAGGGGACCACTTCCTTTGCTCTGGTGGATACGCCCCCCTCTATTGCAACAGTGAAGGGGTCTCTGACAAAGCCCATCACCTCTGTGGGCAGAGCAAGTCCATCAAATTGACCAAAGTTCTCTTTCAACCTCGCAATGAAATCTGTCATCACATCCGTGATTTGTGCCGGGGATGTGATGGGGATGTACAAACAGATGTGATGTGTTTGCGGAGCGTCGGAAAATGCAGTATCTGAGCCGTACTCAAGTCGGTCGCGAAAAGGTCCAGCTTGACTTGGGCAATGACTCGCGCATCTGCTCCACAAGATCAATGACCGTTTTGTCTTTGTTTACACTTCAGAGTTCAGAGAGACATGTTTTAGAGTTGCTATCATAGGACCACCGTTACTAGCACCACTAGATGCACTTTCAAAAAACGTGCTGCGTTGTGGTTTGGTGGTTTCTAAGCAACGCGGAGTGTTGCGTTCATGGTCTGTACTAGTGTAGGAATTTGGCCACGGGAGGCTGGGCCACTCGGGAGTTGGTTCTGGGCCGCATCTGGCCCGCGGGCCGCCATTTGAATAGGCCTGGACTAGAGCGATGCGATAGGAGCGTTGAGAGCGAAGCTAATATTCACATCGCGTCCGGTCTGAACGCAGCATTAAAGCGAGCTCCGCGCTGCACTGGAAACACGCCATTACATCACAAGAAGTCCTAATTTAACGGGTCATTTCTCCCAAAAAAAAAATGTTTTACTCTCTCTATCAATAGCCCCACCAAAAATATTTTCCACCAGCCGCCACTGCTCATGACTTTACATTCTGATTGTGACAACTAGACAGTTTAATGACACCTGAATTGTAACGGACAGACATATTGATTATAATAGTTGATGAGTCGTTGTTTTGCCTGCATTCCACGACTAAAGAAACAGAATGTTTTGAATTTCAATGAATTGGAGCCAGAGATCTGAGATTGTTAATAAGTCTGTTCAGATTTTTATATAAAAGCTCATATATAATCTTGAAGTCGTGATTTATGACAAAGAAAGGATTGTGTTTTGAGAGAAAACTGAATTCCGAACAGAGAATAAGAAAATAAAATGACATTATACACCAAACAGAAACTGCATTGAGGAAAGAGAAAAAGAGGAAGGAAATCATACATTTCATAATTTGCTGTGTGGTTATTACACAGAATTGATTGCAGGATCTTTCCTCCCTAATATTTATTGCCATTCTCTTTTTGTTAGTATCAAATCAAAGAAACATACAGTAATGATACAGACATATGTACATATCACACAATACACCACAAACCTTATCCGATTCATATGAACTCATCCAGCTTTTACATTTCATTACAAAATGTGCATTTTCTTAAAGAAGTCCATCTAAAATAAAATATATTCTACATTCCAACACGAAAATGTAAAATAATGTATGTGCTTACATTTATAATATTAGCAACAAGCTCACCTTTTTCTCTGTATTATTAAGCATTATGTTAAAGATACAATCATTCATAAATTATAGTCGATGTATAATGTTGAAGAACTTTAATCATTTCTTTAGCTTAATGGTTTATTAACTTAAACTACTTATTTCACCTGAGAACTCTGAGTCACTTAGATTCCAATCGTGGACACAAGAATGTATTGTCGAATAATCATGTTTTTGCATTATTTATCCTTTAAAGTTTTGCTGATACTGCAGCCAGTGTGTAGAAGGCAGCTTTATTATTCTGGAGTAGCGAATGTGAGCCCACCCTCTCTGCTTTGGAGCCATTTGAGAGGATTCATGAAAGGGTCCAATGTTCCTAAACTGAAAGAGAAAATGAACTCCATCCACGTTTTCAACACGTCCATCATACTGTGTTCTCGGCAGTGCATCATACTCCGAAGCAGATAAACAGGTCGATGTTCATAATGACACATTCCAGTAATATTTTGTTTTGTTTTTCATAACCCTGAACCTAACACTCCTGTGCTCGTGATAGGTGGTCAGCTTGGCTCCACAGGTTGGAGAATCGGGAAAGTCTCATCAGTGTTGACATCATGTTAACACTTTGAGGACAAACAAAGACAGGAGCGTCCCGACACTGAGAAACACCCTGTCTGCAGCGCCCTTCAGCCGGACCTCCACCGGGTAGTGGTCGCTCACCTCCAGCGCCTGCACAGAAACCACATAGGAAACCAGCCTCAGCACACATCAGACAAACAGAATCTGGGCTTACTCACACTCTCGCTCACACACACACACACACACACACACACACACACACACACACACACACACACACACACACACACACACACACACACACACCCCGTTACCTGGTCCTCTGAGAGTCGGTATGCCTGCTGGAAGTTGAACGGGCCGGCTGAAGTAGGCACGACGGATCTGGCAAACCTCTCTCCGTGCACAACGATCCTGTGTCACACAGAACAACAAACACATGTTACTGATGTTTTCACATTTTTCTGAAAGTCAAAGACTCCTATTGATTTGAAGACCGGGATGGAAAGCTTATTTCTAGTGATTTATGTTTCAGAAATCAAAAAACCGTGTTAGCTCTTAACCCTTAAGTTATATTCCTGAGACATAATCCTTAGGTACATGACATTGAAAGCTTATAGCCTGCAGTAAAAGGTCCTGGGTCTGTTGGACTCACCTGTCGTAGGTGCAGGAGGTGCTGGATCTCACAGTGGTGTCCGTCTTCTCTGGGATCAGCCAGTAGAGGTTCCTCGCTGTGAGCAGTCGCACGTGCTTCCTGTTCTTCTTAGCCAGGTAGCCGCAGTCAGCGTTGAAATCCCCGAGAAGCATCACGTTCTGCTCACACACACACACACACACACACACACACACACACACACACACACACACACACACACACACACACACACACACACACAACAACACTGATGGTGAGGCTACAGAATCGTAATGGGCTTAATTAAAACTGTGTTCCCAATAATATTCGGCAAAATGATCTTTACCTCAGTTTTCCACATCTTCCTCACATGTTGCAAAACGTCATAAAGTGCATCGAGCTCTTTAGTGGTGTTGGTTGGAGTGGTGTGCTGAGGTATGAGGACAAACTCCTTTATATCTGAAGATAGAAGAGGGGGGGTGGAGGAAAGGGTTTACATGGCTCAGCTGCACCACGACTTTAATGACCTCAGAAGCTGAGTGTCAGAGGGCTCACCTGTCTTTGGAGCTTTGAAGCGGACAATGAAGGGCTCTCTAGAGAAAGCATCAACGTCTCCTTCAAGATCATCAGGGTACTGATACTGTCCGGTCACTGACACCGTGTCAGTCCTGCACACAGTCACAAAATGAGATCTTTTTGAAAAAACGTTTAACTGAGGATTAAAAAAAAAAGTAAAGCAATTATTTATCAATTTTAAATAGTCAATTTTTGGAAAGTGTTGTCCTTGTTGAAATCGTTTGTTATTCTTTAAACCAATTACACTTTTTTGAAAATATTAGCAAAGTGAGGTAAGTGAAAAAGCAAAGTAATGAGGTGATTCTTAGAGAGAGAGAGAGAGAGAGAGAGAGAGAGAGAGAGAGAGAGAGAGAGAGAGAGAGAGAGAGAGAGAGAGAGAGAGAGAGAGAGAACCAGTTACGGAGGTTGTTGTTAGCATCTGGTGCTAGCTCGGAGCTAACGGAGATTAGAAGCTGTTTCAACAATAAGGAGAGGGAGAGTCCTCTCCTGTCAAACTGAGAGAGATAACGTCAGCTCAGTGAGGCAGGGGCGGCCCGGGAAACTTGACAATATAGGTCAGTAAAAAATTACATTATATTACATCCTTAGTGGCCAGGTAGACTGAGGGCGATCTACTGTACTCTACTGTAGTCTGTAACTATTATTTAGTCATTCACACCCCTGTCCAGTTGGTGGTGAGTGTGTGTATATTAAGTAGCTATCGTCTAGTCTTGTTTTTGACCTCGTTGATTACCTTGTTGTTTAACCGGCTTTAGCAATCGCAAAATGTCACGGCAGCTGATCGTCCGAAGCTTTTTTAATAAGCCCAGTAATTGTGATGGTGTGGATAAACGAGGTGAAAAGAGGGATTGATGTGGTGGAGGATGAAGGACAAGCCAGTAAGACTAAAACTGACAACGTTCAGCCAGCGGCAGAGGGGCAAGCAAGTGGCAAGGAGTTCAAGCGGGAGTACCGGGTTCAGTGGGAGCAAGAGTTTAATATGGCTGAGGAGGGAAGATGGCAAAATGTGCTGCGACATCTGTCGAAAAGCTAAGATGAGTAACGGATTTGTCCGAGGGTGCACGACGATGCAGAAATCAGCGTTCAGGCTTGGTTACAGCAGGTCAATTGAGTTGTTCTTGTAAATGTTTTGTTCATATTTTGATTGTAATTGTCTCATTTAAAACGATGGCATGGTATTTGCCTGTTTAGGCACAATGGTCGTGGTGTTTTTAGCGGCCTCTGCCCCCTCTGCTGTGCCGTCAGTGCAGGAACAAATAAATCATTCATGTTCGTGTTGACATGAAAAGTGACCACACGGTCGGTGTCTCTGTTCATCTTTTTTTCTCCATGCCCTTAAAAGTTCTGTATGAATCATTAAAACATGAATGAATGAACATTTGCTGCTCAGTACCCAAACATAAATATTAAATAGGTCTCATCTCATCATTAAAACATGAAAAATAAAATGACGGATAATAATGGATTATGACGGAAATTTTACGATCCTGTCCGTCAAAATGACGGACAACGAAAAAGTCTAACGCAACCACTGTTGTGAGCATACCAATGAGTGTGGTTATTTGATTATTTAAATATAAACAGTTCTGTTTTATATGAGTGTTGAGAGCTGTATCCATAAATCTCTTAATTTCCCCTCAAAGTGCACCAGATTGATGCCTTTAACTTCAATTTAAAGAAAAATTCGTCCCGGGGGTGCATGCCCCTGGACCCCCCTAGAGGAGGTGAGGTCCACCAACAAATAAAACAGGTTCACATGGATAGGATCAGGGCCGTCCCTCTCTACAGGCCGATCATGCAGACTGCGTCGGGCCTCACCTTGCTCCTCATATTGAGGAGGGAGCCTCAACTGAGCCGAAAATGCGGCGCACTATGCGCTTATGCGGCGCAATTAGTGTGGCGCGCGGCCTCATCATATAACTTTGCGTGGGGCCTCATGTTGGGCAGGGACGGCCCTGGATAGGATACTAGGTAAATCTGCACACTCATCATATATATACATTACACATTTTTCTTGGATTTTTTAACACCATAGTCCCTAATATATTTGTAGAAAGGCAGGAAATGGAATTAAATCGAGAAAATGTTTCATTGCGGAGGACCCCCTGTTTTGTGTCCCCCCCACTTCTCAAACCAAAGTTACACCCTTGGTCACAGGGGTTGTGCTGCAGAGACATGGCTGAGTCATTAACAGCTATAACTTTCGAGGGGTGGAGGTATGCCCATTATTTTAAATGTGTAAGAAGAAAGGACAGGAATGTGACGGTAAGGTGCAAACTGTGTCCAGGAAAGAACCTCTCCAAGCACCTACAAAGTCAACATGCTAACACAAGAAGCTAGTAGCTAAAGACCCCCGAACCCAGAGTGATGATGTTGAGTGTGTGCCGACTCCGAACAAGCTGCAAAAACTAGAATTTTCACCGGTATTAACTTGTGTTATGTCTTCCTTATTGCAATAGTAATTGTTATATGTTATTTACACTGTTACATGTGCAGATGTAGGCCTAAGTTTTACGTTTTGGCTATAGGCTGTTGCTGAGTAACGCAAACGAGTTTACTTTATGTAGAGAGCAGAGGTTGCGCTAGACTTTTTCGCTGCCCGTCATTTTGACGGACAGGATCGTAACATTTCCGTCAAAATCCATTATTACCCGTCGGTCTGTACACAACTGACGGGGGGGGGGGGGCAGAAGAGCACGCTCGTGACCTGTCAACGGGGGGGGGGCGGGGCCTCATGAAATATTAGCGCCGGTGTTATGCCGTGTTGTGCATGCCCACCTCGCGGGAGTGCGCCACAGCGTAAAGCATAAAAATTTCAATGATTTGTACGGCAGTTAGGTCTGGAAACGACGTAAGGGCATAACACCGGAGCTCTGCTGCGGGGAAACTTTGGCGCTGTTCTGAGTTTGTTCTAATCCGTCAAAATGACGGACTGCTTTCAGATTTTTCCGTCATTGTCAAAAGAATTCCGTCATAGACGGAATATATTCGGTTAACGCGACCTCTGGTAGAGAGTAACGAAGTAAAGTAATATATATATATAAGTAATATGTAATATATTACTTTTTTTGAGTAACGACCCCATCACTGCCGGGGATACATATTTATGTATGAAAGACATAAAAAAGTGCATTTTGCATGATAGGTCCCCTTTAAGTAATTTTTGTAAAAAAACAAATTGGTTAATTGTCTTTATGTTTTTGTGAAGAACGAAGCACGTGTTTCCATGTCCGCTCACCTGTAGACGAACACGTACTGCTCCTGGTACGAGGAGGACCTGCCCAGCCGCTCGCTGGCCACAGAGGTATATTCATGGTCAGGGTCGTACCTGGACAGAAGACACACTGTTGGTGCTGCTGTTTGTCATTCTCTCATTCACGGCACAGCATTGTGTGACTGCAGGTGTGTGTGCTGAATGTGTGTGTGAAAGAGAGAGATCATCACCTGTTGAGGTGGTCGAGTAGCTGTGGTACGGCTTTCCCTTTGATGTCTCTCACTTCCTGCAGCAAACACACGTCACAGCGGGTGATGATCTGCAACACAGCACAGCAATGAAAGAGGTGATTAGCTTTGTAACACACTGAAGTGAATTTCATTGCATTTTGTTTATTAAGACCATAGCTATGTATAGAATAACTACCATGGCCTGTGAATACCATGGTAGTTATTATAACACCTGGATTAAGAGAGCTGTACAACTTTTTATTTCAGTTCAGGCCTAATGAAGAATATATTTTTCACTGTTGTCCACATTCATAAAGCCTGCATAGAACAACACCATGATAGTGCATGGTGCAAAGTATCTATGTGCGCTTAGAGTAGTCCTCTGTACAGAGAACTGTAGTTCCCCCACTGCAGACGCACATTAATAACATCATAAACCATAGACTGTATATAGTCATAAACGTTGGATAGTGTAAGTGCAGTCTAATTTTCTTGAAGCCCGGTCGTCTTTTCCTAAGTCCTTTTGAATTTTCCTGTCCACTATTCCTTAACCCTGTGACGTTTCACACAGAGGTCAAGCAACAGTGCTTAGGGAAAGACGATAGGAGAATTCGACCGCACCCTTGGGATAGGAATTTAGAATTGGAACTTGAATTTTTAATATGAATTTCGAATTGCAAAATTTTAAAAAAATTGAACCTGGACTTGGAATGTGGAAATAGAAATGTAACCTGGAATTAGAATATTGTATAAATCACTTGTACCTTTTGATATCTGTATTGAGAAAAAAATTGTTCTCAGTTTACCTATATTTATTTAGTGTATAGACTATACCAAATAAGTTTTGCTGCATATTACAGTTCAAACACCCACGATATACTTTATAATGAATTTGAAATGTGAAATAATAATACGTCTGCATATCCCAGACTTGCACTGTAATAAGGAAGCTCTGGTTCAATTGAATTGTTTTGTCTCAATAGTAATGTAATGTCACTAAAAATGGACCTCAGCTGGAATCAGTGCTTCCTGATCAAGAGAAGGTGGTTAAAACGTCAGGCATGTTATCTCAAAAGGCACATTCAAGTTAAAGACATCCGAGTATTTCTCACCCTGGCCAGAGTATGCACAACATTGCTCTTCTTGACCTTGGACTCCCCAAAGTGATGGAGATTAAAGGCACAGATTTTAAAACTTGAAGCCCCCTGAACACCACACACACCCAGGAGGAAGGAGAGGAGGAGGGAGGAGGACTTCATGGCACAGAGCTACAAGAGAGAGAAACATGTGTGGAGAAAATCAAGTTGATTAAACATAGTTTGTGTACACAGTATCTACAGAATACACTATGGATGCACCTACTCCGCAATATGGACTCACTATCAACCTTCAAATCCTGCCTGAAAACCCACCTTTTTAAACTGGCGTATTCAATATCATAATTCCTCTAAACCGATTGTTCTTTTTAAAGGTCCCATGTCATGGCCATTTCTACTGATCATATTTCCATTGTTGAGGTCGACTAGAAAAGATTTAAATCGTGCAATTTTCCAAACTCACATTGGTTTCTCACAGCATCTCTGTATAGTGTGTGTACTCACTCTCTGTCCTAAACGGCTTGTTGGAGCTCCTGCCCCCCCCCCCCCCCCTCCCTGTGAGCCCAGTGTGCTCTGATTGGTTGGGACGTTGCAAGGCTCGCTCGTTGCTGTGAGCCGCTGCGAGGAGCGGACAGGTTTCCGGTTCGGCGATACAGCGAGAACAAGCGAAACTCATCCTGAGCACACAAACACTCACAGCCGAAGTAAAAACAATAAGTGTGGCTTGATATTGAGAAAGAAAAAGGTTTATAACGCTGTGAGCATGGGTCTGCGGAGAGCATTCCTCCGCCATCCCAACTCGTCTATTACCAGCGTTCAGGGAGCTCTATGCAAGTCAATGGGACTCCCTGTTAGTTAGCCAAGGGGTCCTGGTGTGGGAGGTGCTCCGGATTGGTCCATTTGGGCCAATCCGGTCATTTGTTGTTGATTTGGGTGTTCACACGTCACAGAACCCAGGAAGCAAACAATGGAAAATGAGAAATCTCCAACGAGCTTACCACGCTTACATCCGGAACAATCTAAACATCTCAGACATAAACACGCTCAACTCAGCTCTGAAGAGTTTATCGCCGGCCACAAGAGGGCAGCGTCACTGCTGTCGCTGCCCGGATATGCCGTGCTTTGACCCGGTAGTGCTTAGCGGCCATTTTAGTTCACATGTTGTTCATTCACTCCGCCTCGAGTTGAGACGTTCATCCACTCACTCATGTAAGACTGTTTCCACTGCTGTTTAGTGTGTCTTTAATATATGTAATTTAATATATGTGTATTTGTCAGCTTATCCTGCGGCATTGCTCTGTTTCAGGGTGTCGTCATCTTTGTCAATAAAGTACCAAGACTGACATTGAGGAGTGTGTTTCTTCAAGCTCCATTTAATCTGACTCTTTTTGGGGGCCCGTAATCAGCCCGAGCAGATCATGCCGGAGACGGAACCCCCACTCAGTCTCCCTCTGCACGGACCACAGCATCCTCCCAGACCAGAACATCTCATCAACCCCTCCATATCAATTCATTGTTACTTCTTGCAATAAACCGACAAACATCACACTGTTGTGGCGTGGTCCCTGCTAGTGAACTGGGCGTTACATCCTTACATGTTACATGTATGGTTCCTTCTCCCACTCAACTTCCCAGTGCTCAAGAACTGCTCGGCAGGAACTTTCCACGTATACAAATCTCAGCCCCAGCCGAGAAATCAAATGTGACTGCAAATCACCGACCAAAGAGAAACATTTTTCCCAACAGGATTTAAGCCTTCTATATGCAATCATTTCTGAAATGTGTGTTCCTATCCTAATTTTAAATGTGTGTAGTTTCTGCAGAGACTGGCAACCATGCTCGGTGGGCCCCGGGGGGCGTGATCTGTCAACTCCTCACGATTCTTCTGTGAAGAGTATTATTGCTTTATTCCTAAAGAGCTTTTTTCCTGTTCCCTGCTTCTGTAGATAATGCCGTGTAGATGATTAAGTCAGCAGGGGTCAGTGCATGGCTGGGGAAGGCAGACATCATACATGCCACTCCACCCCTCACATGGCATATATTTAGTGTTACATGGCGTTTTAAAGTTTTGTGCTCAGTTAAATTTACATTTGGTTGCCGTAGTAGCCCTTGTATCTTTGACACCTTGTCAGAAGCAGTATGCTGGATTCTAGTCTACAACACCTGCACGGCCTTTGTTGGCATATTTCAATGATTTTCTAGTAGTTGACTTTCCCTCCCAAACCTTTTAACCTACCAGACGTAATGCTGTACTGCCGATCAGTAGCTGTGTAAGCACCAATTCCAACATCATTAGGATTCACAGATAGCTTATAACTCTCCTATACCTGACACACACACATTCAGATACAGATATACACACTCACACACAGAAATATACGCGAGTGAGAGATACAAGAGATCGTTTTTTCTATTACACACACAGTCACTAAAGCCCTTCTTATCCCGGCAGAAACTGAAAACATCGACCTGCAGGTCAAAGGTCAGCAGACGCTTCGGATGTTACTCTGCTCACTTTAGGATATTCAGGGTCAGGGGTTAAACACACATGATATCCTGGGAAATATGAGGAAATTCAAATTGGGAAGGACTTATTGAACAACATTAAACGTCACCATTAAATGTAAAACACAAAAAAGAAGCCACTTCTATCCTTTGTTCACAGCCGATCACAAATAGAGAAGCCGGTCTAAATTATTTTAGTGTTCTCTCTGTTTCCATCTTCCTTCAAAAGCACTCAAACATACACCCATATTAGCACACAGAAAAGGCCTCTCAGGTTTCCGTCACATTCCCTAGTAAGATATTGACCCATGATTCACACCTTTTGAAGGATAATAGTTAGTCAAATTACAACAACAGCGACTCACCAGCTTGTGACTTCTGGACTTGTGTTGTCAGCTCCTCTCTTGTGAAACCTGAAGCTGGTCCGCTGAAGCTATTTCCTGTGGGAGGGACTCGCTTCACAACAAGTCTAACTGCAGGCTGCAGTACATGGTATGCTGGCAACAGAGTTTCTTCTGTCAATGAGTCAAAAGATCAGTCTTTTATTACTATGTGTTCACCTTCAAGGCTTTGTGACATTCATATGAAGATGATTCAGCTATGAGGGAGATGAAATGTGATTATTGAGAGAATCAGGAGTGTAGATATGCCAGTTATGTGGTGTATGTAAAGGGGATTTTACAGTTTCTAACCATTAAGTTTCACTTCCATGTGAAAACTAATAATGTTTCCTATTTCTTTTTCTCAAGAAAACTTTTATCACATGTGAAAAGGGAAGAAAATTAGACATTAATTCATAACTTGGGTGGAGAAGGATTTCCGTGGAGCGCTTCACTTTGAAAAATGGGCGTGAAGGAAAAGCCTGGAGGAAAAACCGGGTGAGGCACTCTTTCTAAATATATCCTCTTACTACTGGACTTCCTTTTATTACAAGCAGAACTGAAACTACCAAATGGCTGGAGAGTATTGAGCATGTCTAAGCTGGTGTAACAGCTGTGCTAAAATAATGGCATACATTAGTATCACATATTATAATAAAGATATTAACATTAAGAATGGGTTGAAGAGGTTTATCAAACTGTGACACAGGTTTATCTTTTAATTATACAATGACACCTTGACTTTGCACACATTCATATACAAATATAATAATGACTGCGGGTGGGAAAAATGTGTGTCTCGTCTCTTTCAACCTGTCTGAGTCAGAGCTTGAGTTTAAAAAAAAAACATTCAGAGCGAGAGTTAACAGCTCATCTAGTTCCATCTGTACTGTAGCTAGTAGCCTAGTTTTCACCTACCGGGTGGAAACTGACACCCTAAAAATAGGCCTTGCCACCCCAGCTGCCACCCCAGTTGGCAGCTTTGTTTTGAAAGAAAAGTTGTGGCTCATCGGACATTTATGAGAGAAAGTCTCTAATGTCCGAGTGCAAGTGCATGCAGCACAAGATGCACGTCATATAACCCCTCCCCCGGTCCTGGCGCGAGCGTGGCCATATGATTGACGGCGATTTCATTTGAACGGGACGGCGCAAAACGAGAAGCATTCGGACCCAAGCGCTGAAGGAATGAGGTATTTGCGGTCTACACTGACAGAGAAGAGACTGTCAGTGTGGCTGTACTCAGCATTGAATCAAAACGCACTAAAGCTGTTTGTTTGTTTTGTTTGTGAGGCGTTTTTCTGAACAAAATGGTATTCGCCACATTCAGCTGTAATACACGTCAACTTGATGCTCTGCTCACGGATGAGCATACAAAACTATTAAGATGATGACCTTACGTGTGTAAATATATTTTTTTCTTTGAGGGGGTCTGCCCCCCAAAAAACTGTTTTAAGTCCTGAGAAAGTCAAATCAGACGGTGTGTAAAACTACACTGCCCAGCCAAACAAAAGTAACCACTTTGATTGAACTAGGCCAGTAGGTAAGGACTTTCCACTGGATAATAACTGAAGTATAAAGAATGCATGACTGAAGTGATGTACCATGTTGAAGGCAAACACAAAGAGGAAATAAGGTCAAATCAAGCAAATCCCCCTCTCAGATTCCACAGCAACCAGAAGAACATAAATACTGGCTGGTGATTTGATTAATCAGCTTTGTGATGGAATAAAAAATGCACAGTGCATTTCCTTAGCTGTGGGTGAGTCCACTGACACCACTGACAATGCTCAGTTGCTGGTGTTTGTGAGTTTTCATGATGAGGCAAAGGGGTAGTTTGTTGAAGATGTGTTGGGCCTGACGAACCTCAGTGGACACACAAGGGGGCAAGACATTTATAAAGCAATAATGGGAATGCTGAACGAAAGAGGGTGCAGCCGCCTTTATTCATAACTGCAGCTCTTACACTGCGACTCTGAGGGGTCAAGCACAGACACAATAACAATGAAAACTGCTGCATACAGATTATTTTTGTTTTTGCAACCTCGTGTTAAGAATCTTGTTGCAATTGTTTAAAAGTTTGAATGACCGTAATAAATGGACCTTTGTCTTATTGAAACATTTATTTTGGACCTGTAAGATATGTATTTGAGTACCCCTGTGTTAAAAGAATCAAAGGCACATGGAAAACCTTAAATGATGGAAATATTGGAAATAAATCTGTTTCCACTGGCCTGCCCAGTCACTTCATTAATGACAAAAGTAAGGTTGTAAAAAACATGAATTAAGTGGTACATGAATTTAACTCTTTTTTGTAAATGTCGGACCTAATCTTGCAAAAACTGTTTCAAAACAAAACGATGGGCAAAAAGAGGGTGGCGGAATTGGGGGGAGTAAAGTTTTGCAGTCAATGTTTCTGGGAGAGATAAACAAAATTGAAATTAGATCCATTGTAGACAAATGCAAAAATAAGACTTTGACTGATAGTGATGGGATCGACATGACAATAGTGAAAACGACTATTGACCATATAATTAAACCGCTAAGCTACATCTTTAATCTTTCACTTCAGACAGGTATTTTTCCAGATAGCATGAAAATAGTGTCCTAGCTTTCACAATTTTCCAAGGTTCTTGAAAAATGGTTTGTCCAAAAATCTGATAATTTAATTGAAACATTATGTTGTTGAGGGCAACCCAGTCTCACGGCATTTCATATTATAGTCACGAAATGTAATCTATTGATTCGTGTTCACCAACACGATTTTCCCCTTTTTTTAGTGTCACACAGAATGATTTTAAAAGCAATGTATTTCTATTGATAGTATGTTTTGTGCCTGCAGCACGTCTTTTTGTCCGTTCGGGTCTTGGAAGACCGGAAGCTGTGGGGTTCATAAAAACATGTTCTTACTCAATATCAAGCCACGATTATTGCTTTTATTTTAAATCGTACAATGTCGGACTTTTTTTGTCGTCTGTGAGGGAAATAAATGGGGCTCAGAGCCTCAGAATACTGAAATCTGTATTTTTTAAATCTTTTTTTCCTTCTAATTTGTTATTCTTTTCTAAATAACACACTGTTATTTACTCACCAGTAACACACAATTATCCTTGTTTTTATTTATTCTTTTAATTCCATAATCTCTGGCTTTTTGGCGTCCGTCAGGAACTGAATTTCAAAATAAAAATAACCAGAAACAGACGTAGGCCTATATGGGAAATTTCGAGCATCATTGTGATACACAGCCTCTGAACTGATTACCCAAGATCATCAGCTATGGTTTAAGCTCGGTGATTGGATGTTTTAGCCGCAATGCACGTTGGGATATAGTGTTAATGCGATATTAAATCCGAAAAACATTTCGGAGTTTAGGATGGCACTACACTACCCATAATCCCCAGCTATCGTTTGGGACTACAGTCCCTGTGATTAATCTTCAAGCTCTGGGATTGGATGTTGGAGTGGCAGTGCGCCAAGGTTACGCCGAGCGTCAAACAGCTGTTTGAAATGGAACGAAACCACGGCAGACTATCCAAAACTGGATTCGAACAGGACCAGCTTGATTGTCAAGTGCCAACAATCAGGTGAGATATTAGTTGCTGCTTGAGAAGACTAAACATGTATCTGCAGATCCCTATAAAGTATATTCATTACTCATTATTCTCTACTAATAGTTAATTAAAGACTGTATATTATGGCTATTTTGCACATCCCTTTCAAGATTTTCAAAGGTTTATTGAAATATCATATACACAACTACGGTGTAGTTATGCAATGATGAAAAACGTGGGTCGCAGGTTCCTCAACAGTGCATTACAAGACATCTATCAATATGTGTACCTCCAACATTAAACTGTCATATTATGCACATTTCTTATACTATCTACATACATAAGAGTATAATTCATAATATCAGTTAAAATAAGTGCTTCAACATAGTTAACATTGCAGGAAAGCAATATATTAGACCAGGGATGGGCAACTTGGATGGTGATGGGGGCCACATAATATATGTACTGGCCACCAGGGGGCCGCAGATTCACTTCGACTTGGAACACACACACACAAATTCCATGTATTGTATGTAATTATCAACAAATTAAGTCTGACATCTTCATTGACATTTTACAATCTTTCAGGGAACATCCTCTAATAAGCTCGCTAAACAAATATCAGTTCACAGAAATGTTATTTAATTTTCTCAAGTGGCATGTTTGTATTGAACAGGTCATTCAACAGTGGAATACAACTATTTTAAACTATTGGAAAGCACGGAAAATGTGTGTGCATTAAGATGACATAAACATGAAGTTATGAACACTAACCCAGACATTAGTTGTCTAACTTGAACCTAAGACACTTGTAGCCTGTCTCTGCTGACGCACAATAAGGGGAATGTCCACACAGACACCTGTCAACGCGTCACAGATTATTTCGCGGTATTTGGCTGCCGAACGAAATCATGTACGCAGCTCACGACGTAACTAGGAGTCAAGTGGACCGTATCAGTAATAATAATAATTCCTTACATTTATTATAGCGCTTTTCCAGATGCTCAAAGCGCTTTACAAATACACATCATACATGCGATGGTCATGTACTGTGGACAATACCCACAGGAGCAAGTTCAGGTGAAGTGTCATGCCCAAGGACACAACGGCTTTACAGACGCAGCAGCGGCGGGTTTCACCCCTTGATCTGATGATCATTGCACACCGTCCATCTTCACGCCTCGAAGTCATCGAGTACAAGTACATTAATTACGTTGTTTATAAATTAATCTGAGCCATTTGCCCATCCCTGTGTTAGACGTTAAGTACTTTGTCAGGCTTAATATTTATCTGTAGATACCCCCAAAGCTTTTTTTTTTATTTAAAAGAAGACTTTAACCTAAAGTATTCTTTAATGTTTAAATAAAGGTTAATTCGTTTTAGCAGGATTTTCGCTTAGCGAGCTAACTTCCTGGATTTCCGGTCCTACGACGCTGGTTCACTTCTTAGCGGGCTAGATAACTTATGCTGAACGGCTAGCCTGAGGCCTATACTACGAAGCAGGATTTTTCGCTTAGCGAGCGAACTTCCTGGATTTCCGGTCCTACGACCGACACTGGTTCACTTCTTAGCAGGCTAGATAACATATGCTGAACGGCTAGCCAGGGGCCTATACTACGAATCTAGTTCAACATATCCTGGATATGTTTTGAGTTAGCCGGTTGGCCTAATCCAAAACAAACCCGCTTTCGCTAAACTGTCCTACGACGCTGGTTATCAACTTGATCGCTCAAGCCAGCCGTGTCCTATCTAGTTCGTTGCGCGTTCACATAAAAGGGGTGGTATTTGGAGCATTCGACCAATCACAAACATGGAGAAGCGTACTGACAGCGCAGCGTCATACTTCCTGAATGAAAAGTCAACTACAATATTAGTCAAATATGAAGACGTTAAACTTTAAACATCCATGACTTAAACACTTTATCCAGGATAAAAGCCACATAGCTGCACCTGCAAGGTGAATACAGCTGGTAAAAGAAAAAGTGTTTGAATGCATACATTAACAGGTTTATGATATAACTAAGACACGATCTGACTTTAATTACATTTGACTCGAGTGTTTCCTCAACTTAATGTGTTGCTTAAAAAATACTTCTGCTTACAGTATGTGACACTGTGAGTGCTGCACGGCCAGATCCGGCTCAGCTGACTCAGATAAGGAGATATATGATACATTATGAAGTGATATGCCGCGGACTGTACTTAATGTACTCTGATCCGGTTACTTATGTTGTGGCCGATATTTAAGTAAGCTTTCTTAACGCTAATGTTATAATAGTCAGATTGCTCTGAAGATGGTTCTTTTCTGTATTTCCTTTCTCCTGTAATATGACTTGATCGCTTTAAACTCCGCACACTGAGCTCTGATTGGTCAGCAGGCAGTGCTTTCACTGAGTTGAGCTCTTAGCCTGCAACCTCCAGAGCAGGTTAACCGCACAGCATAAGTTACCATGGAGATCTAGCCTGCTAAAAAGAGAACCAGCGTCGTAGGACCGGAAAGCCCGAGTTTTCCCTGAAGTTAGCCGGCTAAGCGAAAATCCTGCTTCGTAGTATACCCCCCAGGTGGGTGACACTGACATGTGACGTAATGCAATAAACCACAGCCTCCTGCCTTTACCAAGGAAATGTGTTTGAATGGTAAATGACTATGGCCGTGTCTCAATTCAGGGGTTGCATACTTCGAAGGGTGCATTCGTAGACTGCTTACGTCACTTCCGCCGAAAGAAGGCTGTCCCAATTAAAAAAAAAGACGAGACTCCTCTGAATGCGGCCCACGAATGCAGCCTACTTTTCCCCAATTTCAAGGATACATCTGATGTACACTCTGCGGCCTACCATATCCCAGGGTGCAATGCGCGCAGGGAAGAGGGAGTTTCTTTCAAATTAAATGGCTTCCGGTCTCCCGAGCAGAGTGGATTTAAAAGCAGCAGCGAGCGGAGGAATCACTAATAAATGTGAGTATTGGGTTTTAACTTACTTTAAATTAACTAACGTCACACACGTCAAACCCAAGGGGCATTAAAACGTACATTTTCGTTAAATAATACGGATACATATGTGACGCTAACTAGCTAGCTGGACGTACTGCACTGTTGTTTACACTTATTTTTTATTCAATTCAGAAGTTTACTAAGTCATACAGAGATCTTGGCTCTGTTATAGATAAGTTATACTTTATATTACATACATAGACCAAAGTGAAAACATTTAGACCGGTATAGCCTACAGTACGGTGGGATTTATAAAACTCTACCCTGACGTGTAGCTGCTGTTAGCTTTATTTATTTCTCTGACATGTTCCAATGTTTTACTGTTTATTAAACTTTGGGACAACATTATAACCTTTTTATTCAGCTCATGCTGCTTTGAGGTAGAGCAAAAGAAAAGCCTATTTTAAATACTTCCACCAGATTTGATCATCTTTTATTTAGGTTAAAGTGTATTTAATTTATCCTGATCCCATAATAATAAGACAATCACAAATAGACAGCAGCCTTTTGCTTAATGTTAGTTTGTGCTGTCAAAGGGATGCACGTGTGACTGTCATTTCATCTCTTTAGTTTTTAAAAAACCAGAACAGTACATCATTTTATATGATCCTTTAGGGATTGTTTGTCTGAAATGCTGAGAGTTACATTTTGCAATAATACTTCTGCAACCCTGTGTTTAATATGATTAATTCACTTCTTTTTTTTTCTCTTGTTTTTCTCTGTAATTAGGACAATTCTGGATAAATGGATCTGCTGGAGAAGGACCCCTAATCTGAAAAGTGCACAGCAGATCATCAGGACAGAGCTGCCATCCACCTGGACCCCCCGTGGTGCTGGAGAAGGACCCCTAACCCCAGCGGATCATCAGGACAGAGCTGCCATCCACCTGGACCCCCGAGGTGCTGGAGAAAGACCCCTAACCCCAGAGGATCATCAGGACAGAGCTGCCATCCAGCTGGACCCCCGAGGTGCTGGAGAAGGACCCCTAACCCCAGCGGATCATCAGGACAGAGCTGCCATCCAGCTGGACCCCCGAGGTGCTGGAGAAAGCAAAACGGCGATCAGGAGCATCCTCCACCCAGACCTCTGCTTACTGCCGTCCTACAGACTTGTGTCTTACTTTCAGAATTTGATTTTGTATGTGTCCTTTCTTTTAATAGATATCTAACGATTATAGCTTGAGTCTGTCTGATTCCCCAAACAGCTGCTTCTATACTTGCTGCACATACAATACAAATAAACAACTCCATAAACATACTTCTGCTGATATTTGTGTTACTGCTGGTGATGTTAAATAACATGATTGATTTCCTCTGTCTCAATGATGAAAGTTATAATAATAGAAGACATGAAGCTGCAGAGAGAGGATGGATATATTCTTACCTCTACTTTGTGATAAGATGAAAATACAATATTAAATTGTAATTGTTAAACACATTGTTTATTTCATTTACTGAGGTTTTAACCATTATTTACAACATGTGTACATAAGCAGTGGAATAATAGGATATCTCTAGGTCATTAAACTGTCTTCAGTTTAATTTTATTAATACAAAAAATGGGTCATAGAAAATGTTTAATTGTGTATTTCAGCAGAGCGGGGGGTCACGGTGCTGCTGACCTGGAGGTACTGACCTGGGGTCAGTGGGACATCATCTGGGCTGGTTTAGGGGAAGAAGGAGAATATAAACTGTTATAATCACAGCTATTAAGATTAGAACACTACTATTGTTGACAATCAATCTATACAACATGCTTTTGTTCATTTAAAAAAACATTGTTTTATTAGTACAGAAAAATTAAGACTTATTTTAAATATGAAATAATATTAAATTACATCAGCTATATATAATGTACTTACTAATGTAACATTACTGGGGGCTAAAGGAACAGCTTCATCTTATTTACCTGGCCATGGTCCTCTTTAATTCATCGCCGACGGTGATCTCCAAAAAAAATTAAAATGTAAAAGTAAAGTTTCTGGATCCTTTTCAGCTGAGTTAGAATTTGCTAGCAGGCTGCTGGAGCAGCGCAACCGAACAACGTGTATCACGTGACGTAAATACGAAGCTCCGTAGGCTAGACCCACACACAGCACCGGCCCACCGGGGAAACTCCCAGTATTCCCAATGGCCAGTCTGCCCCTGGTTCCCAACCTTTATTGTGCCAAGGACCGGCAGATACATTCAAAAAAATTCGCAGACCAGTTGTCAATTTTAACTGATTTGAATATTTACTCACCAGCAGGTGGCAACAGAGGCTAATTGTTTTTAACAGCCTGAAGAAATACCAATATGCATCCAAAACATATTAACAACGTTTAAAACTCTGGTTTAAAACCAGGATACAATTAAAACAAAAATATTACAAATATTAATATAATATAGCCTAATATAGGTGGCAACAGAGGCTAATTGTATGTAATAGCCTGAACAAATAATAGAACAATATGCATCCAAAACATATTAACACATTTTAAAACCAGGATACAATTCAAACAAATTAGGACCACTGTACACATATTGATATAACTGAAATGTCAGTGAGACCCCTGGGCTCCGGTGCACTCCGACAGCATTTAGCACTACATCGAGATTAAGATTAAACTAACTTCTTTTGGGAACACCCACATACCTATGGAGTTGGACAGATGTGTGTAAATTACTGTTCATGGTAATTTGAAAACAAATGCCGTTGTTGGACACACATAAACACACCGAACATACACACACACAGCTGAGCAGAGCACATACACACACACACATCATGCGCCTTTGTGACCGGACATTTCCTTCATACAACGAGTAATAGGGGGGGGCCCCCACTTTTCAGCCCTGCCCCACATTTTCGCAGCAGCAGATGCCGCGGAAAACGGTACAAATCCCGTTTCAATAATTCCCCTCTACTCTAAAGTCGCATCTAAAACGCGATCTGATCTAGCTGTGTATATTTTCTTATTTTTTATTGTTATATTCAATCTCACTAGCTACAGGCATGTTTGAAGCTTGTAAAGGGAAGAAGACATGCTCTCCCTCGCCACTCTGCTCTTCCACAGCGCTGCTTCCCCTCCCTCCGCTGAAATTATGAATGTAAGGTGTATAGTAATCATAGATAACACGGCAGGGTCCGTTACAGTTTGTTTTTATCTGATTTCAAATAAGCAAAATCTTGGCTTTCAGAATATTAAACTTGTTTCGGCAAATTCAGATGATAAATAGGCCTACAACTTTGAAGCTTGTAACGGCATAATTACAAGCGGAGAACGGAGTAATTTAAGGTCACTGCAGTCATACAGATGTAGCACCTCATTTCGGACTCCAGCTTACAGCTTCCTGCCTACGACCGGCCTAAGACCAGTATCGAGGAATGTTAAGCCCTCCCACTATTTTCCAAGAGGGCGTTGCCAGATTTTCAATTTCAGGTTTTAACCAGGAGATGGCGCTTCATTCACAAATACAGAAAGACAAGTTTCATGCACTTTCAGTTGTGTTTTGAAGAGCATTTGAACACATCAATATTTTAGATCAACTAAAGTATATCTAATCTTGTAATTCAATAATATAGTCTTTATATATTAAATAATCATAATAATAATGTAAATGTTTACATTACACTTCTTTATTTGTTATGCTCATACTTTTACCTTTACAATCGTTTGCTTTATGCAGTATATTTTTTGTATATTTTTGTGTTTGCTTCCTCCTGCTCCCTTTCGGACACATACTGTATGATTTATTATTATTATTAATATGAAGATATTATTAAGATAAGATAAGATGTTACTTTATTGATTGAACATTTTAGTTTAGAATGTGCTGTCCTACGGTAATTCAGAAGGCTCACAGGTCACATTCCGACCATTATTTAAAACAATAGGTGCTTTCACACCGTCTACAGTTTGATTTGTATAGAGCAGTGCTTCTCAAAGTGTGGTCCGCGGACCACTAGTGGTCCGTGAGTATATTGGTAAAATTTCACATTTGAAATAAATAAATTTAAGTATTCCGCACTCTCGCGGAAATATTTCCGCAATGGAGCGAGCTGAAGTTTAACTTTCGATTGCATGATATAGCCCAGCGCAACACCTTCATTACACATGTTTCCACCTGTTTGTACCATTTCCAGGCGATTTGTAATCTGTTCTGGAAAAACGATGTGTTTTGGATATTTGTGGAGTTAGGTGGTCCGCGAGTGTTTTTTTATTGGTTAAGTGGTCCTTGGTATGAACAAGTTTGAGAAACACTGGTATAGAGGGAGCTCTGTGGCTGAATGGCCAGCGATTAGGTGTGGCGCATTTATCATAGGTGATCAGAGCTAACTGCCTGCCGTCAGATTTCATTTAAAAAACAGATCGAATTTTAAGACTATTTCTGCGCTCATAAAGAATGATAAGAATAAGAATAATGCGTATTGAACTGGTTTCATTCATTAGTGAGTTTATTTTACACTAGAACCGCCAATCGGGTCAATTTGTGTGATGTGTGTTGTGTGTGTGCAATGTAACTTTTTTTCAATAAAATATTAAAGTCTTCCTGTCCGTGACTTTTCCTGAAAGTGTGTTATGTAGCACCCTATGTTGTTAAAAATTGCATTCTAATAGCGGGATTTGACGGTCTTAGGTAGGCCTATACAAAAACCTCTAGTGTTAAGATAATTAGGTACAGTAGAAGTCCTTTTTTATCAGTAACGAATTTAGCAGTTGAACATAAAAGTCAACTAACTGAGGGTCACTTGCAATGACAGTGTTGTGTCTAACTGTAAGCTTGTCACTCAGAGTAACCTACAGTTAATTTAGCTGCTGGAGAAGAAAGATCAGGGGGGGGGGTGGAGAGAGCTGTGTAAATACACAGCTGAGAGCTGCCGTTTCATTCAGACTGTTTAAAAAACGGTAACAACGGACTATTTCTTTTGCGGATGCATGTCAATTTAAATCAATACATACAACTATTTTTTAAATCAATAAAAACATTTTATAAATCCATTAAAGCATTTCAATTAATATTGGGAGTCATGTCGTTACTTTGTTGAGAATGTGGCCTGTTCCTTATGGGGAAAATAACACCCTTCATGCAGCTCAAGATCCCTCCGCGTTGGGATCCTGATCTGCCGACGAGGCTCCATTAAAATATAAATATTTTTAGTGAATTACTGAGTTTAGGCACGTTAATAACGTTTTAATGAATTTGAATACAGTATATTCATATTTGTCAGTGATTTCATGTCAATTGTGTGTGTGTGTGTGTGTGTGTGTGTGTGTGTGTGTGTGTGTGTGTGTGTGTGTGTGTGTGTGTGTGTGTGTGTGTGTGCGTGTGTGTGTGTGTGCATGCGTGCGTGCGTGTGTGTGTGTGTGTGTGTGTGTGTGTGTGTGTGTGTGTGTGTGTGTGTGTGTGTGTGTGTGTGTGTGTGTGTGTGTGTGTGTGTGTGTGTGTGTGTGTGTGTGTGTGTGTGTGTGTGTGTGTGTGTGGTTAAGACACTTTCATGAAGTGAGCAGCAGTGAGTGTCACGGACATGAATTCATAGATCAAGGCAGACTGGTGCACACACTCTCCTGTCCTGCCAACACTGGCAGGACAGTAGGCGACACGCGCGTTCTAAGCCGTGTCCCTCACTCCTTACATCCCAAGCTGCATCCCCAAGAAGTGTATTGTTTTTAATTCAGTTGGTGAACTTATATTAAGGACGAGGAGGAAGGTAGACATTATCCAGAGAACCCCTCCCATCCACTCCATGCAGAGCTGAAGATGAGGAGTACTTTCAGCCACAGACTCATCCCTCCACGACACAGCACCAAGCGCCTCCGACAGTCCTTTGTGCCTGTAGCCATCAGGCTGCACAACAAGGGGTCAATAATGTGAAACTATTACGAGACATAAATACACACTGTTAATATATATAATATGTCATATATGACTCTATGTATATATGTCCATTTTCATTCATTTCTTATAGTTTATGACCAAATTAATGACATTTAATTTTAAATGTATTAATTTCTTATTTCATAGTTTCTCATTATTATTATTTGTATCGCTGATTTTATTAATCTGTGCTGTCCTGTTTTTCACTCTCACCCTGTTGCTGTTTAAACAACTGAATTTCCCCACGGGGATTATTAAAGGTCCATCTTATCTTATATGTTCATAAAATAGTGTGTGTGAGCTTAACTGTGTGTATTAAACTAAAACAGAGTATTTTCTGTCAACTCAGATTTGATGTCTGCTTGTATAAACTGTAGTATGTGCTCACGTGTTTCATTGTTGGTGTATCGGCTACTGCCTGAGTATGCTTCATGAAACGCAGCTTTTACTATCAATAAGATCATTTTGATCCTAAATGTCTTTTCTATTCAAAGGTCACGTTCTTTTGTTGTCTTACATATTACATGAAGTCAAAATCATAGCGATATTTCTTTTCACTTTATCTGCCTTGAGTGTGATATTGAGGCAATCCAAAATTAAATAAAGTTATCAGGTTACATTACTTTTATATGTTGTTACACAGAATAGGTTAGCGATAACATAACTTTAATGGCAATTAGTCATCGTAACCAGTGGCGTTTCTATATGTACAAAAGTGGTGGGGCACAAACAACTTAGATGTCTATAAGCTTCTGCAGTGAGGTTCATGGCTGGTGAGGCTCTGGCACTGACTCTTCAGGTTTACAAATATTATATATTTTGACCTAAATCAAAATATAATATTATTTTCAAAAGCTTTTTTTGTCTGATGCTTCAATTACTTTTAAACAGACAGTTCAACAGAAGGATACCCAAAAACTGTAATTTTATCATTTAAATATTGAATTGTTCTCTCTATAAGATCCCATTTTCAATAAAATCTTCTTACCTTGACTTGAAGATGAAGTCCATTTGCCTATCCTTCTGGACAAAAATCTCTATTACTTTTTTGTAAAAGTCCTCCTTATTTTCTTGTAGTTTCAAAAGTCTATCATAAATCTAATCTAATCAATAGATTTATGATTCGAAAATTATAAAAGTAGGGTAGACATGTGGATATTATCCGGCTGAACAAAACGTTCATTTATCTAACAGGTTTGTTTCCCACAGATCTTATTTGGAGCTATTTTCTAAAATCCTATGGAGAAATATCATTGCTTTTTTGTGGAGGGAAGCCATGCGCAGCTTACTTCCGGGTTTTAGGACGCCTCACTGCAGCTCTCTCGTCTCCTCTTCACACACCACACTTTTCGCGGCACACGTACTTACAGCCAATCAGCTCTGAATGATGTGAGATGACGTATGGTGGGGATGGCAGCTCTATGCCCCTAGGGTCATTATTTCTTTGCCACACACATTAAATAGGACAATACTCTGAGCATGCGCAGTGTAGTTTTTACAGTCACTATTGACTTAGACAAGAGGGAGGTGCAGGATCGGGTTTTGTCCCACATGGCTCTAAACAGCTCAATAGGCACACTGTAGACACTAATTAGAAGAACACAGACTAAAACAGCAATGTACAGACGAATCAGATGATTAAACATGATCTTAAAATATATTTAATATATTTTTTAATACATTTTTTGCATTTTTTTGTAATCATTATTTTTAATACTTTCTGCTGACACTACCTGCCCCTAATGACCAGTCGCCACTGATCGTAACAGAATACAGTACTTATTGCAACCTTCCCAACCCAGGTTAAGCTGCTTATAAAGCATTTTCCATCTCGTGCCATAACTTGCTAAAGTGCTTATTTTTTTAACTTTCAAAAACGTTAGAGATTAGGCCAACTGGAAACATTTATCCACTGTAAAATGGTGATATCAACATCTCAGTGTTAACTGATTTGGGTTAAGTTTGTAAAGCTTTATTTTATGTATTCAAAATGTTTACATCATAATGTGCACAGTAGATGTTGGCCTTAGTATATATTGCAATATTTTATTCATTCAAATATTGTATTCAATCATACTTCGCCCACTGTATAATGCAAACGTGTTCTCTTAGCACCGTGGTAGTCTTCTTAAAAACTAAGAAATTATCCTTCACTACTTTCCTTAATCCGGCCATGTTTTTTTTCTCCATAGGCATTTTTAGGGTTAGAAATTATATTATCCAGTAGTGATCGCTCGGAAAACGAATAAACCACCGATAACAAGTATGTTATAATTATTTTTGTACATTTTTCCTGACTTTTTTTAATTTGATTTGGAGATCATTTCAGCTGTGTTACAGCTTTTGGCATGGCTTTTCGCACGAAGTCTTCTTTTGAGTCAAATTTTTGAAATCCAATGTCGTTTACTCTTACATGTTTTGTATACTCTCGTGATGCATTTTGCACCCTCTGGACCCCTTCGTGGCAAAGTGTAATAACTATTATTAAATCATCATACATCAATATTTTTTTCTACTTTTTTTCCATGAATCACAAACAACTTCTATTATTTTCTTTCAATATAATAGTTAGTAGAGGGATGGAACTGTGGTGGTTATTAGAGTCTTGGATGAGTCAAAGATTAGCAACCAAATTGATTTGACTGCATTATTGTTTTGTACATAGTGCCAGATACTACCTCTGGACACCTTCGTGGCAAAAATGTACACGCCCATAATAACTGCTATTAAATCATACATCAATATCTTTTTCTATTTTTTTTGTTTCATGAATCACTTAAACAACTTCTAACGTGCTCAAAACTACCAAACATTCAATCACTGTCAGGATGTTAACCCTTTAAAGGCCCGTTTCATTATTTGAATATTTCATTTTTCTCAAAAATGCCTCATTGACTTCCATTCAGACCACATTCTTTGATCTCACTGCCATTGCAGTATAACACCATGCATTTTGTAATGTCAGCATTTCATTTAGAAGACAAGTAGTGATATTTGATATTTCTACTCTATTCCAACAGATTACATAATTTTCCCACTGGAGGCCGATGCATGGAATTCTTACATTTTTGCCAGTTATATTATGGAGCCGTGTGACTACCAGAGGGCCCGAGAGTGGTGTGTGTGAGAATCTGTAAGCACGGATCATTTCATGGGTAAAAAAGGCCATCTTTTGAGGGATGTGTTTGATGTGTCTTTGAAGAGCTGCTTGATTACTCAAAAACTAAAAACAACTTAGTGTGTTTATGCACCTTGAGGCTGCCAAAGATACACATGCCGTTTGACCAAGGGCTTATTTCTTTAGTGAGCAGAGAAGGAGAAAGACCTGGAGCAAAGAGAAGGAACTCAAATGAAGAAGCATTTCAGTGCAGAGCAGTAGCGTAGGCAGAAATGTACTTTAGGGTGGGCAAATATCGAGTTTAATTAATGTTGTATGTGCTTTATCCTCTGAACCGAACTCATTTACGGTAAAAAACTGATTGTTGGTTCCGGCGTGCGCCATAATAACGTGAGAGAGGCAGAGCTGCTTGCAAAATAAATGATGGCTCAAAGTTCACAAATGAACTTTGGTTTTAAAAAAAAAAAAAAGCCAGACTCCAAGAAGAGCCCCCACTGCCCTCATCTAGCAGCGATCTATATGATCATTTTCTGATAACGATGAAATAGCCCCGCCTCCCTCTCCCCACGTCTCCCTCAGTCTCTCCCCACCTCTCCTGCTGCTGGGCTGTCAGAAGAAAACAAATGTTAACGGAAACTCTGCCGCACGGTTCCCTCGTCCCTTGGAAGAGGCGGAGAGGTGGGTGTTTTTCATCTGCTGGTGGACAGACCGGAGAGATATACACAGCAGGGTTGGGTTGTAACGGAATACATGTAACGGCGTTATGTAATCAGAATACAAAAATCAAGTGTGTTCAGCTGGCGTTACATTTGAAAAACGAGTAATCTGATTACAGTTACTTTCGTAAACCTGAAGTGAATACATTTTGGAATACTTATTGGAATTATTGGTGGAAAAGTTCCCTCACAAAATGTAATATTCATTACCGGCAGAACTGTGTGCACACTGCACGGCGCTGCAGCATGTCTGTGAGCGATAGTGATGTGTCGGTCGCACACTCTTTTAAGTGAACGACGGAAGCCGGCTCGCGCCCGCGAACGAGCCGGTTTTTTTTGCGGAGGGATCTCGATCGGCATGAAGGCATATTATGCAATGTGCACATTATCCCGCTTATTACACATGGCCACATTCTCAACAAAGTAACGACATGACTCCCAATATTAAGTGAAATGCTTTTATGGATTAAGAAAATGATTTTATTGATTTAAAAAATGGTTGTATTTATTTAAATTGACATGCATCCGCTATGAAAAATAGTCCGTTGTTACTGTTTGAGCTCTCCTGCAGGGGGGCGTGGTCAGCTGCAGCTCACAGAATCAGCCCCCTGCAAAAACAGCGCTGGAAAAAGCAAATAGAGCGAAATGAGGCATGGCTAAAATGCAGGATCTGTTTGGTATTTTGAAAATAAAACGATATTTATATACTTTATATAGGTATGGCCCTACAATATATTGTTCAAATATAGCATGATAGGTCCACTTTAAGTAATACAAGACAGAATGATGATGATCTCCGCGCTACAGCTGCTCCGTGCATGCATGTAATATCGATGGATTAGAGACGGTTGGATGCTGCTGTTTTGAGCATTGCAATACATGTATTTGTATTATGTTTTTTTATGATTATCCTTAGGCTCAGCAAAGATTTGATGTCAGCTGTTGCTGTCTTTTTTTCTATAGTTAATAGTTACTGAAATAGAGCCCTGCTGTTTTGTCAGGGCCTTTTCTTTAAATATAATTTTAAAATGTCGATACCGTAGCCCCTTTTTTAAAATAGTTGTTATAGGTGTTGCTATCTGTTTTGTGTAGAGTGGTTCTACAAGCAAGTCAATGCATTCATTGGGTGGTATCAGAGAGTTACACGGGTCTGTAAATGCAATGAAAACAATTGGCCACAGCAAATCATTTACATTAAACATGAAATTTTTACTTTTGAATACTTTAGTACAAAGGATGTCTTGAATAATTTAAGTGATATATGTGTACACATATAAATCATTCATTTGTCAAAACAGGGCTACATTTAATTATAAAAGTTATAATATGTGGTAAACTGAAGAGCCGTTTGGGAGCCGAGCCAAATGATCCGGCTCAGCAAGAAGAGCCGGAACTCCCATCACTAGAGAGATGCAGCGTGTCTGTGAGGCCCCGCCCCCGCACGCAGATGAGAGAGATCTCTTTTAAAATATATTGAAAGTTAGAAACGGAGATGGTTGGATAAAATGTGCAAGATAACGTTTATGTAGCATTTCTTTATTGTCGAAATGATGACATTTATAACGGGATCAAATCAAAGTGAATGGCCTGCTGCTGCTGAAGGCATGGGGCAAGTGACTGGAAAAAGTTGTAAACGTTATTACATCGTTTCAAAAGATAATAAATAATAATGATAATTAATTCTATTTAGGGGCGCCTTTCAAAGCACCTAAGGACACCTTACAATCATAACATATTCTAAGGAAAGGTTTTAAGACAGTACAAAGAATGCAGTCCGGGTGATGTTTTGTATGTGGGGTGCAGGTGAGAGAGAGCTGTCAGAATGACACTAAGATGTTGTGTTTGAGTTCTTGATAAGCCATTAAAACAGTACAATACGTGTCTCCTGTTCACCAAAACATACCCATCTGTTATAGAAAAAGAAAGTATTCCAAAAGTAATCTGCCACCGGTACCGGAGGGGATTGTTGTTCTGAAATGTGGCCCACCCTAAAGTACATTTCTGCCTACGCTACTGGAGTGAATACATTTTTTATAATAATAATACAATTTAAAAAAATTAAAATGACTAAGGGTGGGCCAATGAGTAAACTGGCCCTATGGCCCTACTTCAGAAATAATCTTGCAGCCTTCATCTGCCAGCGAGCTGCAGGACTCATCTGAAGAAGACACAGAGGTTCGAGGGGGGTCTGACACTGGATGCTCTCTGGAGTCCAGCATTTCTTTGAGTTCCTCTGACCCTTCCTCTGAAAGTGGAGAGGAGGGTCCGGCCCACCATCCACCACCACGGGGGGCTTTCTTCTCACAATCTGTGAGGACACGCTGGTTTTCCCCAGCTCCTGGGAGAACAACCTTCGTTCTTCCCTGTCCCCTCAGCGGCAGATGAAGGCTGCAAGATTATTTCTGAAGTCTCCTCTGCACTGAAATGCTTCTTCATTTGAGTTCCTTCTCTTTGCTCCAGGTCTTTCTCCTTCTCTGCTCACTAAAGAAATAAGCCCTTGGTCAAACGGCATGTGTATCTTTGGTAGCCTCAAGGTGCATAAACACACTAACAGTTGTTTTTAGTTTTTGAGTAATCAAGCAGCTCTTCAAACACATCCCTCAAAAGATGGCCTTTTTTACCCATGAAATGATCCGTGCATGCTTACAGATTCTCACACACACCACTCTCGGGCCCCTGGTAGTCACACGGCTCCATAATATAACTGGCAAAAATTTAAGTATTCCATGCATCGGCCTCCAGTGGGAAAATGATGTAATCTGTTGGAATAGAGTAGAAATATCAAATATCACTACTTGTCTTCTAAATGAAATGCTGACATTACAAAATGCATGGTGTTATACTGCAATGGCAGTGAGATCAAAGAATGTGGTCTGAATGGAAGTCAATGAGGCATTTTTGAGAAAAATGAAATTCAAATAATGAAACGGGCCTTTAAAGGGTTAACATCCTGACAGTGATTGAATGTTTGGTAGTTTTGAGCACGTTAGAAGTTGTTTAAGTGATTCATGAAACAAAAAAAATAGCAAAAGATATTGATGTATGATTTAATAGCAGTTATTATGGGCGTGTACATTTTTGCCACGAAGGTGTCCAGAGGTAGTATCTGGCACTATGTACAAAACAATAATGCAGTCAAATCAATTTGGTTGCTAATCTTTGACCACCACAGTTCCATCCCTCTACTAATTATTATATTGAAAATAATTTTTTGGTCATAAATAATGAGATAATTCTAATAATGAAAACGGCATTTAAAGGGTTAAAATCCAGAACAATGAATGTTGGGTAGTTTTGAGTACGAAATAAGTTGTTTGTGATTCATGAAAAAAAAAGTAGAAAATAAAATTGATATATGATTTAATAGAAGTTATTATGGGCGTGTACATTTTGCCACGAAGGGGTCGAAAGGTTGAAAATTCGAGGAGGGCACACGGCTTAAGAGACTTCGCATTTGTTGATTTTTTTTAATATACAGGTATTTGTAAATATATAACAGGGTATGGATTTTGTCCGGAATAAGTTTCCTATAAAGGGTTTGTTTTTTACATTTTTCATTAGACTCCTCAGACCTTTGAGATAAATACATTCAGTTCAAAATCTGACCCCTGGCAAAATGCTCACATTTCAGTATCACTTATGCAATACTAAAGACGTCATCAGATCTTCATGTTCAGAGTTTTGCTTTGTTTTAGTATGACCACTGAACGGTACTCTAACACCATGAAGAAAATAAAAATAAGATTGTAAATCCCTTTGAGGCAAAGTCATATTAATCAATTGTAAATATTACCTTCCCCACAAAACAATGTAATGTAGGATTCCTGAGAAATAAATCAGAGCCACGGCCAAGATATCTTTTTTTAATCAAACCCAGTTTTATTGGTAGTCTGGTGATGCTTTAGATGGCGTGCAGTTTCTTCCAGCGGGTCAGGGGGCCGTTGTTGGGAATGTACTTCACTCCACAGCCGTCTGAAATCACACGCTTCTCGGCCATCATCTGATCGAAGTCACAGGCGTTGAACTTGGTGAAGCCGTACTTCTTGGACATATGGATCTGAAGGAAAGGGCAACACCAGAAATTCAGACTTGCAATGGTTAACCACATGAAAATGAGTATGGCCTTTAACCTGTTAAACCCCGAGCCTGTTTTTCAGGTGTCAGGCTCGAAAATGACATTCCCTGAACAAATGACCATATCTTCCCTTCAGTGGTTGCGTTAGACTTTTTCGTTGTCCGTCATTTTGACGGACAGGATCGTAAACATTTCCGTCATAATCCATTATTACCCGCCATTTTATTTTTCATGTTTTAATGATGAGATGAGACATATTTCATATTTATGTTTGGGTACTGAGCAGCAAATGTTCATTCATTCATGTTTTAATGATTCATACAGAACTTTTAAGGGCATGGAGAAAAAAAAAGATCACCAGAGAAAACGACCGTGTGGTCACTTTTCATGTCAACACGAACGATTTATTTGTTCCTGCACTGACGGCACAGCAGAGGGGGGCAGAGGCCGCTAAAAACACCGCGACCATTGTGCCTAAACAGGCAAATATGAACAATGCCATCGTTTTAAATGAGACAATTACAATAGGAATATGAACAAAACATTTACAAGAATTACTCAATTGACCTGCTGTAGCCTGGCCTGAACGCTGATTTCTGCCCAGCTGCTCACTGTTTGTAAAAGTAAATAAATAGTATTTTCATTTCAATAATGTAGCTACTTTCTATACCCTGCTTCATAAACAATACTGACATCCCTGTGCTCCTCCGAGTCTGGGTTAGTAGACTAAAAGCTTTAGGAATCCAAAGTGCAACATATAAGAAGTACCCTGTATCAAGATTGATGCAAAACAAGTGATATTTGACCTTTTTAAACAGGTTTAGCAAAAAAAAACCTCTTCTGGGGCCATTTGGGTGGATTTGCCATATCTCTGGCCCCCCTTGCTGGAATTTGACATGTGACATCTCTTTCTGACCGTCAGAGCCAATGGAATCTAGGGGAACTCCCACCTAGTCCTTATTTGGTAATGTGTGTGTTAGACTGCTGCATAGCCAAGACCGGAAGCAGCAGCCACTCTGGTGGCTACCATTAGCAGCTAACTATTTCTCTGCGATTTTTACATAAAAATGGAATTATGGATTATAAATGAAATAAAAAAATGTATACAGAGATGTTAAAAACCTATGGATTAACCGATTCAGCCGCGTTTTTTTCTCGGTTTAATGCCATTGAACATGTCTTTTGATCAGATTGACAGCTAAGAGACAATCTCCCTAGAAGCTCCGTAAAGGTACGTGTTGTGATGTCTGTGTTTGCTTCCCCTGTCGCGAGTCCGGATCACTCAGTGATGATACTATATACCTAAATAATCTGTGGAACCTCATCTTTAATTGGATATCTTGTATGTGCAGCTACGATAAGTAATAAGGGTACTTTTATCTTGAGTTCTGTGCCAAAGTGCGTTAGCATTTTTCGCTAAGGGGTCATTTAGATGCTTCTTATGAGACTTGTTTTGTTTCAGTAAAAATGGTTTGTATCGTCAGTTAGCTGAGATTATTTCCGTTAATCTGGTATAACACATTAATAGGTTCTTAAATATCAAGATCCCGTGAGACAGTGTGGTGAAAAAAACAAACGGGGTCCCCTTGGGGTTTAACAGGTTAAGAAACATGTATGTTGTCTCAGTGGTCCCTTAAAGCACTCAGCACCTCCCAGCTGAGTTCATACACAAACCAAAGAGTCACTGTCTGCAGCCTTTGCACACCGGAAACGCACTGACAGCACAACTGGTCGGCTTAATAAGCTGCAGAGCTGAGTCATGACACGTGAGGGATGCATGTTGACTCAGCTGATACAAGATATTTCAATTGGTCCACATAATTGACCCTTGTAAAAAATGAGAACCCTGAGGTTTCACTGTTGACATGTTGCTCACCTTCTGGCGACCGGGGAACTTGAACTTGGCTCTGCGCAGAGCCTCCACAATGTGCTCCTTGTTTGCAGCCTTGGTACGCACAGACATGATCACCTGACCAATGCGCACACGGGCCACGGTGCCCAGGGGTTTACCGAAAGCACCGCGCATTCCAGTCTGGAGCCTGACAATGAGAAGTAGACCGAAGCAAAGGGAGTTAATAATACTAATATCTCCTAACAAATTAGTACACCATTTTAACAGACACAGCCAATCGAAATTCCAATTGATCACATCCTTTATTTTGAAGGCTCACTATCCTAGTTAATTCAGTTACAGGTCATTTTAGCTAAAGCTTTCCTCCAATGTGAGTTACATACACTTTAATACTGTAGAAATTGCTCCAGGGGCAAATGAGGGTTCAGCATCTTGCCCAAGGACACTATAACATGTTGACTAGGGTGGTGATTAAACCACCAACTGATTGGTAGATGCCAATTATCCCATAGCCACAGATCATTGATATGATTGTGTTCCATTCACAGGCAGACTCACCTATCAGCTCCAGCACAGGACAACATTTTGTTGATGCGGATGACGTGGAAGGGATGCAGGCGCATACGGATATGGAAACCATCCTTACCGCAGGTCTTCACCATGTACTTGTTGGCACAGATACGGGCAGCCTCCAGAGCTGCACAGGGGTGGGAGGGGAGGGGTGAATCAGACAGACGATTTCTGCAATCAAAACTTAAGAGTAAATCAGATAGATGTATGTTGTCTCAGTGGTCCCTTAAAGCACTCAGCACCTCCCAGCTGAGTTCTTACACAAACCAAAGAGTTACTGTCTGCAGCCTTTGCACACCAGAAACGCACTGACAGCACAACTGGTCGGCTTAATAAGCTGCAGGGATTTCTAAAGCAGAATTTAGGCTGTGGAGGACTGTTTTTTCTATGTGTACTCCTTTGAATCTGATATTTAGCTTTCCTTTCTTGTGAGGAGCATTTAAAAATGTTAACAAAAGTATACAGGGTGGGTTTTAACCCCTGACTTGAATAAAGCATGTTAAAGGACTGCATTACATAAACATTGACCCACTCCAGTCCAATATATAACTTTACTGCCAAAATGAACATGTGGATAATAATGTATGCAATGTTAGCTTGTGTGCAACTGAAGACCTTGGAAGAAGGTTTAAAGTAAATCAGTGTTTTTCTCCAAACACTTTAACTCCAATGACTTTATTAAATGCTGGAGTACAGCAGTGGAAGGAGTTTTTGGTTAAGGACTAATGTAGAGTTCACCATGTTAGAACCTCAGGCACGAGGTTTTATGTCCCATGTACATCTTTGTGTGTGGTTTGCTCCTCACCTTCAGAAGACAGCTGCTCGTACTCATCTGACACCATGTGACCACACAGGGGGAACTCATCAACCTTAGCCTTTTTCCTGCCCAAGTCGAAGATCCTGATCTTGGGATCTACAAACAGAAAATAACCATTAGTAAAAAGGTTTAAAATGATCCAATCAGACTTTTGACCGTAAATCAGATTGATTATTTTGTCTCAGTGGTCCCTTAAAGCACTCAGCACCTCCCAGCTGAGTTCATACACAAACCAAAGATTCACTGTGTGCAGCCTTTGCACACCAGAAACGCACTGACAGCACAACTGGTCGGCTTAATAAGCTGCAGGGATTTCTAAAACTGAATTTTGGCAACAAGCAGTCACTTTAAACTCTGAAAGAATTAAACAGCTTACCAGGCACACCCCTGCAGAAGCGGGACTTGGGGTAAGGCTTATTCTTGCAGTAGCGATAGCTGTGGAGACAGAGTTCATTTGAGACATTTACCTACAAAGTCTGTTTACAAAACTAATTCATGGTTAAGGTTATTACATAATGTGTCATTTGGCAGATACAACAAAAGCAACTTCCATAAACGTAGACATGCCCACAGGAGCCAATTGGGGTTATTTATCCTGCCCAAGGATGCCTCAACATTTTGACTTCAGGGCCTGAAACACTGACTAAAATGATTGGCAGATGCCCATTTACCCCATACACATTTATAATAAATGTGTTTAAGCCTACGTTGTCGCAAACACCAGATGCCTGATACAGCTTTAAAGAACTGTAATTGTATTTTGAGTCACTCCCAAACAGCAAGGCCATCATTTTTTACTTTGTATTTATAAGGATTGTATTAAAAGTTTTTATAATTTGTTGGGTACTAGCGATTGAATATACAATGTGTCCTACTAAGTATGTGTTACTGGTCTATTCCTATTAATGAGTATAATGTCTCCCAAGCAAACAGTGGTTACTTCTAATTTAAAAAAGGTAGTTTCGCAACAATGGAGTCCTATGAAACAGGAATAAATATAAGGTTTGTATTGGCTGTAATAATTATTAAGCCATTATAAGGACAATAGAACAACGACAGCCGTATGATTGAATAACACAGCATAGTCGTTGTTGACAAGATGCCATCAGGTCAACATTATTATAGTCCAGTTTCGGCATGGAACAGCACCAAATGTCACAACCTTTCATATGTTAAGACACTTGACAGTTGACACTGATATATTGCTATAATTACTTAATTGAAACTTAAACCGGTAATGTTACAGTGGTGTGCTTAAGATGAAACTGTGACTTTCATTAATAAAACGTTAAAATTCGGCTATATTTGGTATTGATGTGCTCGCGCTAGCTTCGTGCTAATTGACATTAGCTCACGTAGCTCTCCAAGTTAGCTTTAGAGCATTGTAATAGTGAAAGTGCATTTAACACAGTGGGTTAAGACAGGAATTGAATTTCTACACATGTCGTGTAGCAGAGACATGTTTTCAGATAATATAATAAGAAAAGTGGAGGTGTGTCGACACGGCTAGTCGGTATGCTAGCACAGTGCACATGGTGCTAACGGAGCCGCTGCCATTTTCCTCCGAGTGAGACAAAACCGGCCCGGCAAAGAAAAGATGTAAGACAGGACTTACCAGCGGGCTGGACGGCGGCCCATGGTTGCAATCTATAAATCAACAAGTAAGAATTAGTTTTTAGTAAAAACGAGACCAGTATATCTTTAAAATAACTTTAAATCAGTCTATTTGAGGGAGAGCCGGAGAAACCACGCTCCCACCACGTACTCACCTAATGGAGGAAAGGAAGACAAGCCGACTTCCGCTGCGTAATAAGAGCAATGCCGGTGCGGAAATATAATTTATATTAACTTACACATTATTTTTGCTCTAGAATTAAATCACACGAATATAAAATCACTAATATAATGAATATATTTAAATATAGTGTAGTCAAAAATAATTGAACCTTCAGTTGTCTAGTTTAACATTTAGCATTAACTGAATGCTGGGAATTGTAGTTTTAAACAACACGCCCTGGGAAGACGTCCCCCTTACATCCACCAAATCATAAAATGTATACTCCGGCTTTTCTCTTTACAGTACAAAATATGGACATACTGTTTGATTCCTTGCAACACAATGATACAAATAGTGTAAACAGTTTCCCCTTTAATGAAACATAGGCCTATATGCATAGGTGAATAAGGGCCAATATAAAAGCAAATAATGAGATAAACATAAATAAAAATGGCCTTTTAAATAGAAATAACATGCTGCAAATAATGGTGCGAGTGACACATAGTGCAAGTAAAATGCATTACATGAATGAAGCAAATGAAGCAAACACTATGACAATATTGCAATATAATAGAAAAAGAAATAGAAGAAAGTATTGCAAAAAAAAAACTGTTGCCTCCCCATCCAGGGAAGGAGATCCACATCCAAATGTTTCAGATCCTGAGACTCCTGATGCACTCCACAAAATGGCCTTCAGGTGTCACTATTGTATTATGTATGCATACAGTCCCTGCTTCTCTGTGCCCTACTTGTTAATTCTTAAAAAAGGAGCAATGAGCTCATATATGAACTCCCAGCTGATAATGCAGAACAAATGTTCTTCTCTAGCTCGGGAATTTGAGGAATCCTAACCTTGTTCAGACGTCTGCTCTAACGTCACTGAACATAACACGGTTTATTAAACATCCTGAGGGATTTGTGAGAGTTATATATGCCTGATAAGTCCTATTTGAAGCACTCACATCTCTTTGATTTTAGTTTGCTTAAGAAGCTGCTGTTTAAGCTCTACATTTTTTGTGTGAATTCAAAGTCAGTTATCTGGGAATTGACCTACCCCAATAAACACACATGGAGTCTACAAATGATGAAATAACATCCTTTTGCAAACACAGCCACTTGACCCCTGCTCTGATTAAGAAGTGGCCACTCCTTGGTGTGTCAGTGAGGAAGGCCTTTTAACTCAGATTGGATCCCTGCACAGCCTCATGTGAAGGTCATCTATCAGCTCGGCAACAACAACCTATCGTCCCGTCCTTCCGTTTCTGAATCTCCTCCAGACTTTGCTGTGTCTGAGCTCAACCTCGCTGAAGGGCAAGATGACAGTGAGACCATGGAAAGGGAGCAAGGACCAAAAATGGTCCTAGAGTGTGTGCCTGTTTCTGGTGACCAATGACACACACACACACACACACACACACACACACACACACACACACACACACACACACACACACACACACACACACACACACACACACACACACACACACACACACACACACACACACACACACACACACACACACACACACACACACACACACACACACACACACACACACACTAGTTTTCCAGACAAGAGCTAAGAATAGGGCTCAATCTCCCAACTAAACCCAGGACTGCACTTGTAAAGGAGTCATTTTTCTTTACTTACAAATATGAACTGATTAGCTAGTTGATTTGGAAGATTATATTTTTACTTTTCCACTCTGGGAAGTACTTTATCCACTTTCTTGCCTAAAGATAAGTGTAATGATCCATACACCTGTCATGTTTGTAAGCTGAATATGAAGCTATTGCAGGAAACTACTATCTTAGTTTAGCATCAAGCAGGGCAGGGATGTGGACTTGAATCGACTCGAGTCAATGTTTCAATGACTTGCAAATCGACTTGACATACAATACAAATGATTGGGACTTGGACCTGGAGGTGAAAGACTGACTTGAATCAATTTAAATATGAAGACTAGAATCACTTGTTTAAGTTAACTTTATATATTCAACATTTTCAATTGACAATTCAAGTTGTTTCAGTGTACGATATGCAGGCGCACACTGGGAATGGCATTGTGCTGATTGCACAAATCAACCCAATCACATAAATAAAACGTTGGCATTGTAACATTACATTGACTATCAAGCTTTAAGTTAAGTTTCAGTGTCGATCACTTTTCAAAACTATTATTAAAATAATGTTCTAGATTTAGCACAACAAACTTGGTTAGGGTTAGGAAAACGTTCCTTTTGTCTTTAAGGTTAAGGTTTCTCTTCTACGGTGTCTGCGTTGACCTGTGACAGGACTGGGCATTTCTAAGGACTCAACTGGACATGAAGACACCAAAAAACAATAACTTGGCACTTTACTTGAAACATGGAGCGATTGACTTGAGTCACATGTCTGGCATCAAGACTTGATAGTAATAGCAAGCCTATTTCAGTCTCTGAGCAATGTTCATACCAAACCTCTTAGACTTGCTAATTTGTACAACTATTTGTGGTTGCAACTGGGTTACGGGTTGGATTGATACTTGCTGGGCTCAAAGACTTTTGGAAGTTTCTCAAGGAACTCCAGATCATGTGATCAGTGGCGTTTCTATATGTACAAAAGTGGTGGGGCACAAACAACTTAGATGTCTACGCAGTCTGCGTGATCTGGGTGTAGGGAGGGCCGGCCCTGGGTAGACGTGTGGAGATTATCCGGCTGAACAAAACGTAAATGTATCAAACAGGTTCGTTTTCCACAGATCTTATTTTTTACAATATTCCAAAATCCTTGAGCAGCTTACTTCCGGGTCGGCCTACAAAACATACGTCATCACTGCACCCCTCTATTATCCGTCTAGCAATATTTGGAAATGAGAAGATTCCCTGTCAAAAACAACGGTTAGGAAGACACTCGTCCTGTGAATAACCACATTATTCAGTGAAGTCTTTCCCTGTATAAGAGCATGATGAACATATGAGTAACATCAGATGCAGAACATTTACTATGTGGAAGCTTGGAAGCACACTTCAGGATGTCAATGACACTGAAGATTAAGAATATGACTGTTTTATTTTTGTTTTATCTGTGTTGCTCTTTTGACAACCTAAATGTAGAATATATTCTTAACACTGAATTTATGAAGGTAGATATGGTGCAAAATGCGAGAGCGTGAAAACCTGATGTGAGCACTTGCAGAAAAAAAATCTGAGCTTGTGTGCATACATTTACACTTGTATAAAATATCCATGTAACTGTGAACCAAATGTACACTTGTATAAAATATCCATGTAACTGTGAACCAAATTTGAAGTCACAGAAGAAAAAAAAAAGTTTTGTAGCTTGTAGAAAAAAAATGAACTTGGAGATGAAATGTTCACTTGCAGAAAAATACATATTTTTTAAATATATTTTCCATTACAACTGCAACTTTATTTATTACAACCTCTCAAATCAGTCATTACAACTTGACGAATCTGCTCTGTGGTAGTATAAATCGACGAATCTGCGGACTTTTGCTACACTTCTTGCGATAAATGTGTCGCAAAAGTAATTTTCACCTGTAGATGTGGGGGGAGGGAGGTTGGAGCGAAGGGGGGTTGGAGCGAAGGGGCGGAGCTATCAGAACAACGAGGCTTGGGTCAGTTACAGTCACAGTCAGGTCGAACCGGATGACAGCAGGGCTAACTGTTCGCTAACGGTTCGTGTCGCTACTAGTCCGCTGACATGGCGCGTCAATCAACGGTAAGTTTTGCCCATTACTTGCCCAGTATTACTTTGAATATTACTATTGTGATTGAGGATTAAATCCGCTTTGAAGACCACCGTTTTATATCGTGAAGTTTAGCGGGGAAATAACGTCAGTCAGCCAGCTAACGCTAGCTTTGTTGAGTTTATGCTAGCTAAACAATTAGTGGTTGTAGTCTATACAGCAGTAATTCATATATTATAGCCTACTGCTTTGGCACTAACGGTTGATAACCGTTTATGAAAATAAAACCAATTGAACTGTACTGAAATAATGACAAGTTTTATAATTGTCTTGGGCTCCTGCTGTGTTTTTAAAGCCTTTGTAAATTATCCATGCTATTTTCTATTTAGCTAACGTCGAAGCAGTGTATGTGAAATCAACCTCAAAATAAGATGTGTGTATATTACAATTATTAATGTCATATTTCAAGATGATTACTTAGATATTACAATATGGTTGGTTGAGCTGGAGTTCATTATTGAGCTTACACGTTAACGTCACAGTCATCTGAAGAACGAACCCAAACCTTGTTGTGTTTATTAATTGTATTACAAATGGGTATCAAATAAACAGTAAGGATTGGTAACACAATTTCCAAAGTTACAGTAAAATAAAAAGGACCCTGACTCGGACAATACACAATCCAACTTGTTCAACAGAAGAGAATCAGTTATATTGTTTGTACACATGGTACTTTACATATATATATATATATATATCTGTTTGTTTAAAGTGTCCAGGTGATGCAGACAGGCTGGACCACAGAGTGAGAGACATAACTGGACTCCTCACAGCAGTGAACTTCAGCTCAGGTACTAAGACTCTTTTTTCATACTGTACAAAGAATCAAGAAAGATATTGGTTTAAATGAATGAAGTATTGACTTTAATACACTGATATACATTCCATTAAACAATACTAAATACTAAAGCAATATTACTTTGTCAGCTTTCTAATTTAATGTATTGAAGGCAAAGATATTTAACACATAGTGAGAACTGCTACTATTTATCTCTTAATATTGTCTGTAAAAAACGTGGTAAAAGTTATTCTTTCAGTGAGACAACAGAGCAAGCTTCTACAGTTGCACTACGTTTTGATAACAGTTAAATATTATTTTGATAATAACATATATTTCAATGTTGATGAATTTCATACTGTTCATTCATAATCTGATTACAATTCAAAAATAATTATATCAACAGCCCCATAACACACCTCTTTCATAAATAACACACTTGTTCTGCAATAATGTTTTATGTTTCCTGTAATTTGTTAGGAAAGGACATGCCTGAAAGACATGACATCTTCTCCTTCTCTGAGGGTCAAGAAGAACATCCAAGAGGAACATTAAAAGCTGATGTTATGAGATTTTAAGACCAGTACAGGACATTCACTAAGAAACTACTTTTATTGTGAAAACAAAGATCTGCACACCGAATATTTTTGTAGTCTGTTTGTGACGCTGCCTACACCTCAGAGAAGGGGTGGTTATAGTCAGGCTTATAAAGTGTGGCGAAAAACATAGTCAGCTGATCGAATGCATCTATTTCCACATCTACACTCCATCAGCTGATTATTTCTATTTGCCTCACTTTATGAGCTTCACATCACTTGTGCCTTGTACCGCAGAGTTTGCAACGTCACAAATAAATGGGGCCAATCTTCAGTCAGATGTGAATGTGTAATCTAACATTTTCAGTAAGAATAATGGACAAAAGGAGTACAAATACAATTTATTGAAATGTGAACCAAAAGTTAATCAAATGTTTTAAATAAAAAGCACATATGGACAGAAGGTGTAAACCTATTAAATGTATAAGTAAACACATTTAGTCAAATAACGTGACAGACTAGGCCTGTGCAGTTGGTATCAGCTTTGCCCAGCATGGGCTCCTCCATCAGGCCTGGTCCTCCTCGCTGAGGAAAGACCCTCAGTCCTCTCCAAACCAACAGACAGGATGTCCATCAAACGGAGGTTTCTCCCTGAAGTCTCTGCAGCCCTCTGGACACCACGCTGTCTCAATCCGTCCACACTGAATATGAGAGGGGGGAAATGAAAATAATAAATGCTTTAGACAATAAGAAAAATAAAGTTGACTGTTGAGTTGCTCAGTTGTTTTAAATTGTCAATACTATTAATGTATAACTAATATCTCAGGTTATAAGAGGCACCTTCAAATAAAGATTGGTCTTTAAATACATGTTGTCTTTTGAATTGTTTGTCTAAAGTCAAGGATCTAGAACTGGTACTTAGTTTTAATGATACAGTCTGGTTATTATGCTGTTTGGAGGAGGCATCACAGGTAAGAGCACTAACTAGCTGTACACATGTAACACATGTACCTTAGCTTGACTTAAATGTATTAAACGTATAGTTCAGTGATGGCAAAATATAAATAACTAATGTCATGCAAACATTAATATTTGCTTGATTCCAGAGTTGAATTTAGCACAATTGCATACAAACGTTAAGGGATTTTAAGATTCTGAAGTCTTCGTTCTAAATAGAAAATAGCATGGATAATTTACAAAGGCTTTAAAAACACAGCAGGAGCCCAAGACAATTATAAAACTTGTCATTATTTCAGTACAGTTCAATTGGTTTTATTTTCATAAACGGTTATCAACCGTTAGTGCCAAAGCAGTAGGCTATAATATATGAATTACTGCTGTATAGACTACAACCACTAATTGTTTAGCTAGCATAAACTCAACAAAGCTAGCGTTAGCTGGCTGACTGACGTTATTTCGCCGCTAAACTTCACGATATAAAACGGTGGTCTTCAAAGCGGATTTAATCCTCAATCACAATAGTAATATTCAAAGTAATACTGGGCAAGTAATGGGCAAAACTTACCGTTGATTGACGCGCCATGTCAGCGGACTAGTAGCGACACGAACCGTTAGCGAACAGTTAGCCCTGCTGTCATCCGGTTCGACCTGACTGTGACTGTGACTGACCCAAGCCTCGTTGTTCTGATAGCTCCCCCCCTTCGCTCCAACCCCCCTTCGCTCCAACCTCCCTCCCCCCACATCTACAGGTGAAAATTACTTTTGCGACACATTTATCGCAAGAAGTGTAGCAAAAGTCAAGACCGCAGATTCGTCGATTTATACTACCACAGAGCAGATTCGTCAAGTTGTAATGACTGATTTGAGAGGTTGTAATAAATAAAGTTGCAGTTGTAATGGAAAATATATTTAAAAAATATGTATTTTTCTGCAAGTGAACATTTCATCTCCAAGTTCATTTTTTTTCTACAAGCTACAACATTTTTTTTTTTCTTCTGTGACTTCAAATTTGGTTCACAGGTTCACGTGGATATTTTTTACAAGTGTGTAAATTTGGTTCACAGTTACGTGGATATTTTATACAAGTGTACATTTGGTTCACAGTTACGTGGATATTTTATACAAGTGTAAATGTATGCACACAAGCTCAGATTTTTTTTCTGCAAGTGCTCACATCAGGTTTTCACGCTCTCGCATTTTTCACCATATCTACCTTCATAGAATTGCTCAAACTGACAACCACACCCTCACACAAAGCCTGATCGCTGACCAGTGTGTGATGAGGGTGTGGAGGCTAACACCCTGTGTGTTACTCTGAAAACGGAAGTGTGGATCTTGTCTGTGTGAGTGTGTGTGTGTGTGTGTGTGTGTGTGTGTGTGTGTGTGTGTGTGTGTGTGTGTGTGTGTGTGTGTGTGTGTGTGTGTGTGTGTGTGTGTGTGTGTGTGTGTGTTCTTTGTGCAGTGTGAGTGTAACCACAGTCAGGGTAATTCAAACCTACAGGAGCGGTAGCAGCATTGTGTATTATTTACTAATTTGAAAGAAAGCATAGCAAATGACAAAGAATAAAACAAAAGGATAATGCATTTCGGTATTGTTGGGGAAATATTTTCCAAGGCCCATAACTTATGACCCAGTGTATCAGTTCATATTGTCCTGACTGAGCACAGGCACCTGTAACCTTGGCTGCTGTGCTCTCAGTGTTGTGTCTCCCTGTTCCTGCCTGTTGGCGTCAGCTGATAGAGGTGTTATCATTCTATCTTGTTATGCACAATGTTGATTATACTCTCTGAACTAGCTAAATACGTGGGTCTGGGGGTAGAGTTCTTCAGAATTGACGTGGCAACTCTACCGTGAAGTCAGAACCTCTGACTCAGGACTTGTTTTGTGAATTCTCCGGCCGAAGCTCCTAAATAAACCATCAGTGTTTGCCATCAAAGCTCCAGGGGCCTGTACTACGAAGCTGGTTCAACATAACCTGGATATGTTTGAGTTAGCCGGTTGGCCTAATCCAAAACAAACGCGCTGTCACTAAACTGTACTACGACGCATGAAAGGGGTGGTATTTGGAGCATTCGACCAATCACAAACATGGAGAAGCATACTGACAGCGCAGCGTCGTACTTCCTGAATGAAAAGTGAACTTTAATACTAGTCAAATATGAAGAAGTTATACTTTAAACATCCATGACTTAAACACTTTATCCAGGATAAAAGCCACAGAGCTGCACCTGCAAGGTGAATACAGCTGGTAACAGAAAAAGTGTTTGAATTTGAATGCATACATTAACAGGTTTATGATATCACTGCCACGTCTAAAACACGAGTGGATCTGACTTTAATTACATTTGTCTCGAGTGTTTCGTCAACTTAATGTGTTGCTTAAAATAATACTTCTGCATACAGTATGTGACACTGTGAGTGTTGCACGACCAGATACGGCTCAGCTGACTCAGATAAGGAAATATATGATTGTGATATGCCGCGGACTGTACTTAATGTTACTCTGATCCGGTTACTTATGTTGTGGCAGATATTTAAGTAAGCTTTCTTAACGCTAATGTTATAATAGTCAGATTGCTCTGAAGATGGGAGGTGATATTAATGTTCACGTTCACACAGTCGGTGATTTTTGCCGGCCGTCTTTCCTGCATCGGCAGCTTTTCTGTATTTCCTTTCTCCTGTAATATGACTTGATCGCTTTAAACTCCGCACACTGAGCTCTGATTGGTCAGCAGGCAATGCTTTCACTGAGTTGAGCTCTTAGCCTGCAACCTCCGGAGCAGGTTAACCGCACAGCATAAGTTACCATGGAGATCTAGCCTGCTAAAAAGAGAACCAGCTTCGTAGGACCGGAAAGCCGGAGTTTTCCCTGAATTTAGCCGGCTAAGCGAAAATCCTGCTTCGTAGTATACCCCCCAGCTCTCCCCGTGTCTCTTTTGAGTCTGTGACTCCCACTGCATTGCTACACAGAAGTTTCCCCCACAGGTATATATTTATACAGTATATACGTACTGTATGCGTGTGACCTGCTATATCAAAATCAAATACATTGACCCCAACATTTGTTTCGAGTTATACACCGCTGGAAAGAGGAGATTTTTGATATCTTAATGATATCTTTATTGGGTTTTTTTCACACAATATTAAGCAAAATATGTCACAGAACATAATGACTGTTACCGAGCCATAATGATGTGAAAATGCCTTCAAAGTTTGCCGTAAACCTTTACAAAATATTAGCCAAAAGTTATTTTAAGAGGGGGTTCCAGGACTTATACTCAATCAAAACGCCAAATTGACCATAACACGTTTTTAATAAATCCATGTTTATCTTGAAATGAGCCGTTGCAACATCCACACATAGCCTATATGTTTTTAAAAAATGATATTAATATTTTATTTGAGAAATATCATGGTTATTATCAATATATATCGCCACACTTATATCTGTATGTGAACAGTATGTCTCGTCTAAAAGACTAAACTGTGATCACGTACAGCGAAGGGTCCCTGTATGGAGTTGTGCAACAGCCTCTGTTCAGGTTTAGTCCCTGTTTACATTTCAGTCATTTTCTCTGAGTATCGTCTCCACTCTAAACACTCAGCCTCTTAGCTACCAAACAACACACCGCTGATAGATCCAGTTTTAACATCTCTTTTTAAAATATAGCTCAGGCCAAATCCCTTCCACCTATAGGCCTTTACTGAAATGAAATTTGATTCAACATGACAGTCAATCTGCTAGGGTTCTCTACCACTCCCCAATGTCTGCTGGGATCAGGGTCGGCGTCATGGGGGGTCATTCGCGGGCCATGCCCCCCCAAATGAGTCACTGTGCCCCCCCAACGCAGGGTGGGCAAGCCTTGCCACTTTGCCGTTTAAAAAAAAAATCATATAAGTGAAAACGTTTCCACTAAAGGTTTTTTGTGTGAAGTACGTCGGAAATAAAGAATACAAATATAAAACACAGCCTGAGCTGTGCTCACTGCTGCTCTCTGATTGGTGTGTTGCTTGACCAATGAGCCCCGACCTTTGTTTTGTTATCATTACGTGGCTGTGTGTTTAGATGAAAGCCCGGTGGCGATCTGTTCATCTGTTACACTGATTATAAAGCCATCGAAAATAATAATATGATATACAGTCAGGGTCGGCGTCATGGGGGGTCATTCGCGGGCCATGCCCCCCCAAATGAGTCACTGTGCCCCCCCAACGCAGGGTGGGCAAGCCTTGCCACTTTGAAAGCCCAGTGGCAATCTGTTCATCTGTTACACTGATTATTGTTAGAAATTAAAATCAATGTTTTATGGCATAATGTACCTTAAACATAGCGTCAGTTTAAGTGCTATTTTATTCTGGAAAAAACCGGAAGTTCTCAATACCAAGCTTTTATTCTGAAAATCCTTCATGACGACATCCGGGACTACCGCCCATTAGTATCATTAAAGTGGCTATTGACGCCGTTAACATGTATTACATATAAAGTTATGAAAGAGATAAGGAGGAGAAAAGGCATGTGGAAGTAAGCAATGAATGTAAAACATTTAGAGACGTTATTTAAAGGAGAAACATATCTGCCATGAGTGAACATTCCTGAATTGAAAGTCCTTGTTAAAGGAGGGAGTAATTATCACATGCTCGGGCACCCAAGGTTCCACACACTGTTAAAGGGGTTAGCATGGTTCTTCAAGTAGACCAGAATTGAAGATAAATTAGTATAATGCGTTGGTGATATTCCACTGGTTTTCACACCATTTTAGGGACTTTATCACAGCATTAGAACAGACCACCCAAAGCCACCAAGTAGGAACTTTCAAGTGATGAAACTCTACAACTGTTGTAACTGACCAAAATCTTCTCCCAGAAATGACTGTCTAGAATGCCGTACCCCAGAGTAGGTGTTTGGTGGTATCATGGAACTAAAACCTGCAGTCTTGCCACAGGATTGGACTGGGACCTGTGCACTAGCACAGCCAGTGATGTTTTTTGTTAATCAACATGGCGAAACCCCCCAAAGCCAGTAGGGCTACCAGTCCCAGGGGGAGTTTAGGCTCCACAGTGTACAAGGATAACATAGAGGGGCCCAGATGTTGCATTTCCATGTCCTAACGTACCGATTGATCACAACGGCCTCTTCTAGAGAACATATTACTGTCATACCTTAAATGGTATGAAAGGAGGGAGGGTACATTTCTCATGAGGAGACGGTTACAAATGCTAGTAGAACAGGACGACCCACCCCCATATACAGATGTGGATGAAAATGATGAGATTGTTCAATGAATGTCCAGCTGATGTGATACTTTAAATTATGAAATCATGTGAAGAAGTGAGCATGCTAAAATGGAGTGAATCCATTTCAATTTACTTTACACTATTCCTATTCCTATTATATAGTTTATTTTATTCTTTATTATTTTACACTATTCTAATATGGTAGATCTCATGTTTTATAAATCATTGCTATTTTAAAATGGTTTGTTTCTTTTCACTTTGTAAAAACAAGTGCCTTAACACTGAGCGTGGTATGGGAAAGGTTTCTGTGAAAAGAGGGAGGAAGAAATGTTCTAATACCAAGCCATTGCTGCTATTGTGAAGAATGATATTGAATGTTAACACTAGAAGTTATGCACAAGGGAAAACTTTTATGTTTAAGCAAGTATTTTTTGTATTTTTGTGAAGTTGAGGCTATTGAACCATTCCATTTTGATTGTATGTTTTTGATATGAGTTATGTACTATGCAAAGTTCAGATGAAGAACTCATGGATTTCAGTATTATACACACCTTTTAGGTGTGTAAGGAGGGACTGTTAGAAATTAAAATCAATGTTTTATGGCATAATGTACCTTAAACATACCGTCAGTTTAAGTGCTATTTTATTCTGGAAAAAACCGGAAGTTCTCAATACCAAGCTTTTATTCTGAAAATCCTTCATGACGACATCCGGGACTACCGCCCATTAGTATCATTAGCTATTGACGCCGTTAACATGTATTACATATACAGTTATGAAATAGATAAGGAGGAGAAAAGTCATGTGGAAGTAAGCAATGAATGTAAAATGTCGAAATCCTCTGTTTAACGCGAAATCGGACACAGGAGAACGGGGGGGGAAGTCCCCGACGTCACTACAGCTCCCAGAGAGGAGGAGCGAACAGCCAGCAAGCGGGAAGGACGAATGCTTGAAAGCTCTCTTCTGCACGGCCAGCACCTGGGAGAGGAAGCTGCAGACTTTCTCTCCTGACTGAACAATATCCTGTTTGTAACATTACCGCGCTTTTTATTAATTAAAGTACCAATTTTGAACCTTCTCAGAGTCTCCATTTAGTCTCCTTTTTAAGCTTCTTACCTGGACGCGAGAATAACGAACACAGCATAACATTATACAGTAAAGCCATCGAAAATAATATGATATACACAGTACAGTACAAGTAGCCTACTTCTGGGTCTCTGTGTTCAAGCTCGGCTCTGTGTGTGTGTGGCACGAGCGCATTTTGTGAGTGCCCGAGTGGTAACGCGGAATGTTGTTGTAAGCATTTGGTTAGCTAGCTATGCTAACGGATATAAAGAGCTGTTTCTACACCAAGGTGGAAGAGAGTCCTCTCCTGTCAGACTGAGAGGATCGTATAACCTCAGCTCAGTGAGGTAATGACTCTCTCAGTGTTTAGATAGTTCACTTTAGTGTAAGTTATCTCAGTGGGTCTCAAACTGTTTGGTCACCATTTATGTAAACAAGTATTTGCGAGGAACACCTTAATATGATCATTATAGTTATTAAAGAATAAGAGAATAAATGAAAAACAGGTATGAAATACTATCGGACAGTAACACAAGAATACAGTTTAAAAGGGGAGTGATTAGTAAAATATCCATAAAGAAAAAAGTAAATCTGTTTACAGTTCTGTTTCATATGGATGCTGAGAGATAGGCTATCCATAGATCTCTTCATTTTGCTCTCAAAGTGCACCAGATTGATGCTTTTAACTTCAATATTTTTAAAATAATCTTCCCGGGGGAGCAAGCCCCACCTAAAACATGTTCACATGCATAGGATACTAAATACATTTGCACACTTTTTATATGGTGGCCTATGTCCATATGTTTCTGTTTTGGTGGTTGTGTCACAACCGTGCATGTATGCAGAAGTCATAGGTGCGCTATAAAATAGCACTACACCCTGCAATGTGTGTGAAAGACAATAGACTTTACAGCATGTTTTTTTAAATTGAAATTGCGTTGGTGTTTGTGTGTTGGTTGTTGACGGCAGTTTGTGCCCCCCTGTGGTAAATGATTTCCCCCCCATTCGATTTGTTCTAGAGCCGGCCCTGGCTGGGATTGAGCCCCCCAAGATCCTTAAAGAATAAGTAGGTAAAGCTCATGCAGGGATGATTAATCAAGCACTTCCTGTCACTGTTTTACTCATTTGCATTTCTGAATTACACCAGGTCAAAACTTGAATGATTTCTAATTTTGAGTCTCAGATAAAGAGGCAAATCTTCAGTGACTAGGATCAAATCTTTTTGTCAAATAATTTGGTACAATGGGCAAAACCAACAATAGAATATTAACTAGTAAAATGTGTGTGTATACGTGATATACATTCTTGCTCTGTGCTATTCAGCTCCCTTCTTAAAACAAATCAATGAGCCACACTGACATGTTCTTTTATTGCCATTTATTACACACACAGTGTCATTTATTATAACTCATTTTCAAGATACACTGTCCTGCTGCCCAAAATACTATTTCCTGCTGTTTGAATACAGTTTGTTAAAAACTACAGTGACTATTTCCCAACAGTTGCTTTTCTACCATTGCCTTGACCGGTTGGTTATAGTTTGTGATATTGTGTGACTGCTCAGTTCAGATTTGTTCGGATTTGCCACAGTCACACAAAGACACACAGAAATCTCACCAATCTCCAGCAGTCGCAGATTAGAAAGTGTAATGTGCTGCGAAGTCAAATAAAAAGTCTTAATGGAGTCTGGTGCTTTGGCGAGAGCAAAGATAGAAGTTTCAATTCCTCGTCATAAACATAAACTGTGTAGCTGCATCCCAGCAAATGAAAGTAAAGTGATGTAAGTATTCCAAATACATTGTACACTCAAAGCGATATTGATGTCTTAAACGTGTTTGGCAGGAACTCCTGCCTGCTTCTCCAAGCTGTGATCTGCTGACTTACTTTCTGTCCATAGTCAACTTTGTTCAATTTAAACTTGTGCGATTCACGCTTTATTTTTCTTTCAATGTATTTACAGTCTGTTAACAGTACCAGCTACATCTTTCATTTGACATGGTCACTCACAATATATACTGCTCCTGAGTCTTTTACCATGGTTTACTTTTCTGCTATTTGTGTTACTTATTGTGTTTTTTATTATAAATCACGTGTGCATACTTTGTTATTTTTAATTTCTAATTCTCTTTACTTTATCTGCACTATACTTCTGCTTTTGTAATAAAGTATATTTCCACGTTCCGGTGCACATAAAGGAATGATGTTTCTGATTGTGATTAGAGTAAGTATACACTGACTGTTCATATGGACCTGACAGCCCCACTTCCAAGCAGCCTCACTATACAGTGAAAGCAGGAGAAGCACACTTCACAACAAGTCACAGTACTGTGTGGAGGATGTGGGACATCACACAGCTCTCTGTGTTGGGAAGCTATGGTGTGTCAGGTGGTGCAACACGTAGATATATCCGCTGAGTGGGCATTTGGTGCCATATTGTTAATAAGGAAGTGAAAATGAAGTGTAGCCAGGGAGACCATGGTCAATGAAAACATAAACAAAAGAGTGAGACCTTTCTTTCCTTTCTGCCTTCCTTCCTTTGTTCTGTTTCTCTCTCTATCTGTTAAGTGTCCTGCACTTTAGGGGCCTGGAAAACATCTACCATTGTGGGGCCCCCCAGCAGTAAACATGAAGTAACCAGAAAAAGACTCATGGGAGGAAATCCCAATTTCAGTTGGGCAACATTGATATGGTGCCAAAGCAAAGGGTCAGGGACAGGACAAAGAGTCAAGCGCATCGAATACAATCCAGGGGGGAACTGAATAAAATAACATTACATCACCTACGATGTATAACCATATATAGTATATATAATGATATCCTTGATATTCAATCAGTAATACTGCAATACTTTGATCGCTGTGTGTGCGTCTCTGCAGGTCGTGTCTCTGCAGGTCTGTGTCGGGGCCAATGCCTCTGACATGAGATCATATGATGTCATGCAGGAGCAGGCTTCCGCTCTGCCTGGCGGAATCCTGTGTGTGTGTGTGTGTGTGTGTGTGTGTGTGTGTGTGCGTGCGTTAGTAAATGTGTGTTTGCGTGTGTGTGTGTGTGTGTGTGTGCGTGCGTTAGTGAGTGTGTGTTTGCGTGTGCGTGAGTGCGTGTGTGTGGGCAATAGAGAGTATATCAATATAAGTCATGTGTGGCCTCACAGGAAATAAACCAGCTAATTGTTCATCTAATAAACGAAACATTTCCAAGAAGGTCATTCTATAAAGGTCCCAAAGCGCCTGTCATGATGTCTCTGCTCAGCTTTCACTTCTGTCCAATAACAGAATCACATTTGTACCAATAACCATAACTCCACCGCTTCCCCCAGTGGCCATTGCACACACCCCGCTGGTCGTTTCCTCAACACACAAAACAATGCTAACATGCTCAAAGTAAGCACAATGTTGACAACATTAGCTTTGGTGTGCTAGCATGCTAACACTTGAGGTGCTGTTTGTTTCTCACGTGAAAACTAAATTCAACACATTGATTGATTTGAACTTTGTTCTGTAGGGACCATTTCATGCTGATCAATCCATCAGTGGTTAAGAATGATTCACTAGTTTCATATGGCCTTCCAAAGAGCCATGGTGCTGCATAGCAGATTATAATAATTGCTACGCTAAAACAACACATTTATGGATTTTACAACAAATATGACTTCAATTATCAAGCTTACACTCTATCTCCTGAGAGACAGCTAGGTGTACATTTGATATATTAACCCCATATTACACTGTTACTACAGCTATTATTACAACCAATTTACAAGTATACTGTATAACACCAATATTACACCATTATTACACATTTAACATCAATAATACGCTTTAGTTACATCGATTTTAAATTATATTAGATGTTACACATTGACACAGCTTGTTAAAAGACTGTATCCCACAAGATACCGAGACCATTTAAGGGTTAAAAGATGAAATAAATGCAGGCAGAGGCGGGGAAACAAGCCGAGGGGATGATGAGACGAGGAAGGACGTGGGGAGGTGTCCAGCCAGAGAGACAGATCACTAGAGGCAACGAGGAAACCACAAAATGACTATTTTCTTCACACCTCCTCCCCCTTCAGCCCTGCCCTCTTTTCTATAACTAAAGAACTCCCACACTCACATCATTTTGAAATACATTACGGTCTCTGTTCATCTGGGGTGACATCATCATGTGTTTCCTCTAACATCTGTTTCCAGTGAATCCAGTTCAGACTCAGGTGAGGACGTCAGCTGCCATCTTATCTGCAACAGGACAGAGAGACTAAGTGATGTAGAAAAAACATCCTCACACACACACACACACACACACACACACACACACACACACACACACACACACACACACACACACACACACACACACACACACACACACACACGCACTCACTACACACACACACACACACACACACACACACACACACACACACACACACGAGTAGCACATGTGAAGTGTTCATGAGTGTGTACCTGTGTTTTTTTGCAGTGGTGATGTAATGCATATCATTCACCTGACACCTATATGAGCGAGAGGAGCCTCCTTCTTTCTCTTTCTCACACACACACACACACACACACACACACACACACACACACACACACACACACACACACACACACACACACACACACACACACACACACACACACCACACACACACACACACACACACACACACACACACACACACACACACACACACACACACACACACATTGAGTAACTCACAGGTAACTGATAAGTCAGTGAGCCAGAAAAGTAATGATGATGTCATTGGGGTTAGACATGATCTTGTGTGTGTCTCTTCGCGTGAGTTTGTGTGTGTGTGTGTGTGTGTGTGTGTGTGTGTGTGTGTGTGTGTTGTACTATACCCCATGCATAGGGATGTGTGTGTTTGTGTATATAGTCACTTGAAAGATATTTGCACACTGTGTGCACAGAAGAAGGCACCGACAGTAATCCGGAAGATGTGGCGTAAGAAAACTAGATTTAGGGGAGAAAAGGGGGGAGGCGGGCGGAAGGGTACATGGAGGAAGGGAGGGAGGCTGAGAGGGAGATCAGTCATTCATAGCTGCTCTCTCTCCACATTCCTCCTCCCTTATATGGACAAAACTACTGGAGCCCATCTCTCCATAGATACCCCACACATACGCAAGCAGAAGCTGCTGAACTCCAGTCAGGGGTTCTTCTTCAGCCCCTGACCCACATTTAGGAAACGTCTCTTCCTACATTCCAGCCTAATGAAAGTGTATTGACGCTGTTGTTGTGTGGTCACAGCCCACAACACCACGGAGACACACACAGATATGCATCTCTCGGGGTCGCTGCAACCCTCTGTTTGTTTGCTCTCTCCCTCACAGCCTGTTTGGACTGGCCGCCGCCACTCATCGTCCTCCTCGCTGAGAGGAAGAGTTCAGGAGGGCAGAAGGCCCGAGGAGGCCGGCTGCTCACCGGGGAGTCCAGCAGGGCTCGCTGGGGAAAGAGCAGGAGAAGTGGGAGCAATGAGGAGGGGAGATCCAATCCAATCCACTTTATTTATATAGCACAGTTTAAAAACAGAGGGTTTGCCAAAGTGCTTCACAATGAACATAACATTATAATAAAATATAATATTACACGAATAGATAAAAAAAAGCACACATAAGAATAAATACAAGGCACATAAAGGCTATGGACAGACAGTGAAAGCATACAAATAGGTATGACACAGACTGACTGGTAAGCGAGGGGAAAGAGGTACAGAATGATGGGAGGTTCGGGGGTTCTTTCTACATACGTGACATTTCTAAATAACATTGTTGCATCAAGTAGCATTTGATTGTTGTAGAAACACAAAGTTCTGATGGATGTTTTGTAACATATTTAAATAATCTCACTCTTTTGTGACTTTGTAAAATTACATTATTTCCCCATTAAATGTAGTGGAGTAGAAATACTCAAGTACAAGTACCTCAACATTGTACTTGAGTAAATGTACTTAGTTACTTCCCAGCTCTGGTAAGGGGGGTGCAGGCAGGCTGAAAAAGACAGACACAGATTAGGCCAGAGGCGGTAAACACACACAGGCGGAGAGAGAGAGGAGAGAGAGAGGGAGGGAGAGCTTACCTTAAAAGGCCGTGTTTGTGGAAAGAGAGGGAGTCGGAGTATTTCAATGTGTATCTGCACACCAGGTTCTTCTATGTCCCCGACATGTGTTAGCAGGGGGTGGAGGGGATTGTGAAGCATAGAGACTATAGGCAACACTTCAGAAGGAGCTGTGTGTGTGTGTGTGTGTGTGTGTGTGTGTGTGTGTGTGTGTGTGTGTGTGTGGTGTGTGTGCGTGCGTGTGTGTGTGTGTGTGTGTGTGTGCGTGCGTGCCTATGTGTGTTGCCATAATGGCCTAGCTACGAGCACCAGATTCCTGCACTGTGATTCATTCGCCCGGTCCAGTCTCCTTTTAAAGACTTTGAACGTGTTTACTCAATGCCAAGCACCCCTGTCTCATTTCAGTATCCACTCACACACGTACAAGCAGCTTTTTCTCTGACTGTAGCTCACCCTCAAAAGTCCATAAGTACATGTAGAGAGACACTCATCCTGCCTCGGCCCCATGCACTCATTCCCAACAGGAACTGAGGTTATGGGAAGGGGTCCAGCTCTCGATCTCTCTCCACTTGTCAGCAATGCTCTGCTCCAATCTGAGCTATTTTCTTAATATGGCCAGAGAGGGAGTGAGAGAAGGAGAGTGCTGCACAGTGGAGTCAGTTCAATCTGGGCTGCTCACTCCCTGTCTCAACTCCATCTCATTCAAAGTGTTTGTTTAATCTGCACAGTTTACACGGGTGGGTTTACATTTAATGACTACTTGGGAATTTAGACAATCTTTGCCCAACAAGCTTTAACTACTGGATCCTTTCTGTTCAGGTTGAAGCCCCTCAATGCAGGTTAAAGCCCCCCAATGCAGGTTAAAGCCCCTCAATGCAGGTTAAAGCCCCTCAATGCAGGTTAAAGCCCCCCAATGCAGGTTAAAGCCCCTCAATGCAGGTTAAAGGCACAATTCCTATTTCATTTCCCCATGTTAAAGGTCCCATGTCACGGCCATTTCTACTGATCAGAATTCCATTGTTGAGGTCTACTAGAATAGATTTGCATTGTTCAATGTTCCAAACTCACATTGGTTTCTCACAGCATCTCTGTATAGTATGTGTATTCACTCTCTGTCCTAAACGGCTTGTTGGAGCTCCTGTACCCACCAAGGTGGTTGCTAGGGACGCTGCTATCGATATTATTTCTGTTATGTTGTGTAACTGTTTAATGGTGTTATCTTTATTGCTACCCCCTTCCCCGTCAACGTATAGTGTTGGTCCACAGCGCAAACATATTAGTTTAACAAAATCCGCATCTAAGATTGTGGCATAGATACGTTATTTTCCCCTGTGCAATTCTCCATTTACTCAACAATAACACATAATTATCCTTGTGTTTATTTATTTGTTTGATTTATAAACACAAGTTTGAGTCCGTCAGGACCGAGGGTCGGAGCAGCTCATTTGCTTTACAGAATATTACACCGGGAAGTAAGTATTCTCTCCGCTTCGCTTGACAAACCCTGTGATAGTCCTCAAGCTCTGTGATTGGAGAGTGTGCAGAGCGTCGAACAGCACTTGAAATGGGATGGAACCACGGCAGACTGTCCAAAACTGGATTTGAACGGGTCCACCGCGTCCCCCCCTCCCCCACCCCGTCCCCAGAACTACACATGCTGGCTATTGTGTGTTTCGCAACATATCTATGGCACGTCTCTGCTGGGAGTTGTAGTTTTAAAAGACGTTTTCGTATTTCCCATAATAAGAAGTTGCCAGTATTAAATCCCTGGAGGTTTAGGGGATAGGAAACACTCACATTTAAAACATATAATTAATAAATGAGTGAAAATTGCTTGTGCCCATTATGGGCAGTATTAATATATATACCCACATGCCAGCTAAGGTCAGAAGAGCTTTATTCAACAGGTGGTCTTATGTCTGTGACCCCTGTTGTTAATTGATGAGCCTGAAACATGCACTTGTCAAGGTTCAGAGGCACATTGTGCAAATATGGCAGGAGCCATCGATCATCTTAAGATAAGATATACTTTATTGATTCCAAGTTGGAACATTTGCGTTACATCAGCATGTGTAACAGTTGTAAATATGCAGTGGTGTTTATTTGTAAATCATTTAGTATAATCACACAAATTCTGTGTTTTATATTCAACAATTCTGTGTTCTTTATTTATTGATTGTTCAATACCTGACAAGGCCGGAGATGAAAAACTTTGGTCGCAGGTTCCTCAACAGTGCATTACAAGACCATCAATATGTGTGTACCTCCACCATTAAACTGTCGTATTCTGCACATTTCTTATACTATCTACATACATCTTATAAGAGTATAATACATATGTATAATATCAGTTAAAATAAGTGCTTCAACATAGTTAACATTGCTGGAGGTATACACAAAGTTTTTCATTCAGTGCAGAACTACTACGAGTAATGAATATACTTTATAGGGATCATATTAATATCTAGTAATACAAATAATTAAATTCAATAACATGCTTTAACCACCAGGTGTCCCTTTATATCAGCTGTGCACCTTTATGGTGTAAATACAGCCTATCTGCCAATTGGATCAAATATAAAAGTGAGCCGAATTAGTGTTGATACTGCAAGGAGACGTATTGTGTGAAAAGAAATGTAAGATGTTGTTTAATTGATGATATATTTATGATCCACGTCACGTATTCAGTTTTGGCGGCAGTTCTTACAGTTTGTCAAAAGCTCTTCTGATCAGGGCTCTATAAATAAATATCTACAGCAGATATATAATATTTAATTCAGCAGAACCATGTATTACAATGCCGTTATGTGATGACTTTCAAAGAGAAAAGCAAGAAGACTCGGAATAAAGTATTATTTTATTTAAAAAAAAAAAAAAATGTTTTCGGATTTCACATGGCATAAACACCATTTCCCAACGTGCATTGCGGCTAAACCATCCAATCACAGAGCTGAGGATTTTGCCTACGTCTGTTTCCGGTATTTGTTAATGACGATGTGCTGTGAGATGTGAGACTGGAATTGCACAGGGGAAAATAACGTATCTCTGCCACCATTTTAGATGCGGATTTTGTTAATATGTTTGCGCTGTGGACGAACACTATACATTGACGGGGAAGGGGGTAGCAATAAAGATAACACCATTAAACAGTTACACAACATAACAGAAATAATATCGATAGCAGCGTCCCTAGCAACCACCTTGGTAACAATGACACCATTTCCTGAAGTAATCTTCGTAATAACTAGCAAACTAAAGATCATGTGCATCCACTGCACACATAATCTGAAATAACAACTTATATTTCTCGCATCAAATGACATCAAAACGCATTTTAATGGCCAAACTAACTTTAAAATAGGCATTTTCCACCGAGAATAAAACGAAGTTTGGCCATGTTTTCTTTTCTGCAGGGAGACATTTGAAGATCACGTGACATAGACGCCAGCCATTGGAATGAATGGTGAAAAAAAAGGTAGGGATCTTACAATTTCAGAGGCGTTTTTGTAGAAATACTACGTCCTACGTTGTGGACCAACGTAGTTATTACACGTTTAGATGTGAGACTGGGTTGGTTCATTTCCTTACCAATGGGTCCATTTGGGTATGGTCACATCACTGTACCCAGGAAGAAAAAGAGAAATCTCCAACGAGGCGTTCTGGGGCAGCAGACAGGTCTTCTCTGCGTTAGAGTTTTACTCGCTACAGGGTGTACTTTGAGGGTTTGTGACTGCAGACCGTTTACATGCATTATTTGTCCTCTTTGAATGCTATTCTTCTACTTCCAACCCCTTTCACAGGTTGAGGCGTTTGGTGGACATGAGTTGGAGGCAGTTAAATATTTTCCAGCTGGATGAAGGTTTGGGTCTGACTTAACCTCAACATTTCTTTGTGTTATGATGTGATTTAGACCAAACAGGAGTAGTCTTGACCACATTTCCAAACTTTCTCACAACATATCACTGAATGTTTTCTTCACCAGACTAGTACAATTAAGAGATTACCACACAGCGTTCAGCCTGATTACCTCTCCGTCTGCATAGTGTGGGAATACATAGAAAGAAAACATACACATATTTTCCACCAGAGCCCTCAGACACACACTCATGTACACATCCAGCAGCATACACACACACAGTACTGTTGCAAACATCTCATTATTCCTGGAGTTGTGACGTGACTCACCCAGCGGCAGACTTCAGGTTCTGCTGCTCGCTGAGTCAGAGGGATTACTCAGCTCGGCCCTGGCTGGGTTTTATGACTTCAAACCCTCACAGTACAGTGTTCTGCGCCTGCGGTGAGAGTTGATAGCACATATTAAGTGTGAATAAGGAGGCTATGTGCAGGTGAGCGAGGTTTAAAGTGGCGCTTTGTGCTCTAATGACAATGAGCTCTTGTTCTGCAGCGGTCGGGCTGTGTTGCTGTCTTGTCGTTTATCACAGCTTTGCATAGTTATTTTTTTAGAGCTCCAGCTCTCCTCGTGTCTCTGAGTCCTGACTCCATCAGAGCTCCAGCTCTCCTCGTGTCTCTGAGTCCTGACTCCATCAGAGCTCCAGCTCTCCTCGTGTCTCTGAGTCCTGACTCCATCAGAGCTCCAGCTCTCCTCGTGTCTCTGAGTCCTGACTCCATCAGAGCTCCAGCTCTCCTCGTGTCTCTCTGAGTCCTCAAATCAAATCAAATCAAAATGTATTTGTAGAGCACATTTAAAAACGATTTTGGTCGAGCCAAAGTGCTGTACATGTAATTTAAACACATAAAAACACATTACATCACAATAATTCACAACAGATAAAAGCAACACGTGGAACAGTCAGGAGTCGTAACCCCACTCTAACTAGAAGGCCAGGGAGAAGAAGTGTGTCTTCAGTGTGGATTTAAAAGCCCCTAGGGTCTGGGCCGACCTCACATGGAGGGGAAGAGTGTTCCAGAGCCTAGGGCCAGCTGCTGCGAAGGCTCGGTGCCCTCGGGTTTTGAGCCTGGTCTTGGGCACTACCAGCTGGTCAGCAGATCTTAACGCTCTGGCTGGGGTGTAGCGATGGAGGAGTTCAGCTATATAGGCCGGAGCCAACCCATTTAGTGCTTTAAATACAAATAAAAGGATTTTAAAATCAATTCTGAACCGGACTGGAAGCCAGTGTAGTGAGGCCAGAATTGGGGTGATGTGGTCACGCTTTTTGTGGCCAGTCAGGAGACGTGCAGCTGCGTTTTGGACTAGCTGCAGGCGTTTCATTGATGCCTGGTCCATACCCACATACAGAGCGTTACAATAGTCCAGTCTTGAGGTCACAAAGGCGTTAATAACCCTTTCCAGGTCTTTAAAATATAAATACGACTTGGTTTTGGTCAATAGTCTTATTTTAAAAAAGCAGGATTTTACTACGGTGCTGACCTGCTTGTCGAATTTAAAAGTGCTATTAAATTCACTCCAAGGTTCATGACAGAGGGGAGGATGTTTTTACTTAGGGAGCCCAGAATATCAACCGGAGAGGCTGGAGGTTGGGGTCCCAAAAAGATGACCTCAGTCTTGCTCTCATTGAGGGTGAGGAAGTTTTTGCTCAGCCAGGATTTTAACTCTGTTAAGCAGTCCATCAACTGCTGTAGTGAGTTGACATTTGCTTTGAGAGGCAGATAGATCTGTACATCGTCCGCGTAGCAGTGGAAGGGGATATTGTGTTTCGTGAGAATTGAACCTAGGGGTAGTATGTACAGTAAAAAGAGGATGGGGCCCAGAATCGAGCCTTGGGGAACCCCACAGGTAAGAGGGGCTTTAGCAGAGGAGAAGGCACCTAGCTGCACTAAAAAGCTACGGTCTGTCAGGTAAGACCTGAACCATGCAAGGGCAGAGCCTGTGATGCCTGCGGACTGTTCAAGCCGTGACAACAGGATGCTATGGTCCACAGTGTCAAAGGCAGCTGTCAGGTCTAACAGCACCAAGACAGCTGGGCTGCCTGAGTCGGCGGCTAGGAGCAGATCATTAAAACTCTTAAAAGGGCTGTTTCAGTACTATGCATGGTTTAAAGCCAGACTGAAACTTTTCATGGATGCCATGCGCGGTTAAGAAAGACTGCAGCTGGTCGTAGACTACTCGCTCCAGGGCTTTAGATAAAAAGGCTAGCTAGGAAATGGGCCTAACATTTGCGAGAATGGAGGGGTCAAGATTTTTCTTTTTAAGTAGTGGCTGCACCACGGCATGTTTGAAGGCAGCTGGGACACATCCTGAGCTAAGAGAGGTGTTTATAAGTAATAAAATACTTGCTCCAACTGATTCGAAGATGTCTCTGAGAAGGCGAGAGGGAATGCTGTCTGAGGTGCAGTTTGTCGGCCGCAGGTGCTTGACTACATCCGAGAGAGAGGAGAGGGATACAGGCTCAAAGTGGTCGAGGACAGCAGGGCACAGAAAGGGAGCAGTATCTGGGCTAGCACTAGTGTGGG